>NC_073408.1:287500-455000 GCF_028641065.1 Leucoraja erinaceus | reverse complement strand
CGGTGTAAACCAGCACTTGCAGTTCCTTCCCACACATCAGTATTTAGTCCTGGGCAAAGACCAGGGTTCAACCGTGGCTCGATTGTAATCATTTATGTACAGTCTTGCCGCTGGCTGGATAGCGCACACACACACACACACGCACACACCACGCACACACACGCACACACACACACACACACACACACACACACACACACACACACACACACACACACACACACACACGCACACACACACACACAGACACACACACACGCACACACACACACACGCACACGCACACGCACGCACACACACACACACACACACACACACACACACACGCTTTTCACTGTACCTCAGTACACAAGACAATTATAAAGGAAGGTCTCCATCTGATGTACTTTGTGAAGGAAAACTATCCAAAGTTTTATTACATGGTTTAGCGAGTGTCTGTGCAGAACGAGAAGGATCCAGGAAGCATCATTTAAATTGAAGGGAAGTCTTGGAGCCATCTCTCTGCTCATTGGAAAACCAATAGACACGCTGTATAGGATAGATTTTTGCCCTTGCTTTGTGTCTGTGGAGTGAATTTCAGATTTAGTACACAACATCATTCACCTTTAGCTTCCGATACAAGGAAATGGAATACTTAGACATGGGTTAATTGGAACATCCAATGTAGTTAGTGACAAATTGAAGGTAGACACAAAAAGCTGGAGTAACTCAGCGGGACAGGCAGCATCTCTGGAGAGAAGGAATGGGTGACGTTTCGGGTCGAGACCCTTCTTCAGACTGATGTCAGGGGAGAGGGTGGTACAAATATAGAATGTAGGCGGAGACAGTTAGACTAGTGGGAGAAATGGGAAGGGGAGGTGATGGAGAGAGAGGGAAAGGGCTACCTGAAGTTAGAAAAGTCAATGGTAGATAAAAATGCTGGAGAAACTCAGCGGGTGCGGCAGCATCTAAGTAGCGAAGGAAATGGGCAACGTTTTGGAATTACATGGGCAACATCTTCAGGGCACCAAAACGCATCATCTAATTCCACTGCCTTACATTCCTTTCTCTTCTTTCTCCAGACCAGTTGTTTAATCATCAGCCAACTGAGGGAGATCACGGGAGTCCACAACAATCAGCTGCTGCAGAAGGCCATCCAGGTCAGTGTTCCTCTCCCTGCTACAGAAGGCCATCCAGGTCAGTGTTCCTCTCCCTACTACAGAAGCCACAAGCCATGTTGGACAGTTGGAGTCTAAAGTGATTTATCTCATCTCAATTCCCCAACCCTCTCTCCTACACCACCCCCTGCTGCCTGAATTCTCAGCCACTTTCCCTGACAGTTAGTTGGTCTACATAGATAATGGAGGGTCAGCACATGTACCCCGTGGGAGTGAGAAGGTTCCGTTTCTGAGGATCCAGATCAACCTAAACCATCGTGTTGGAGTTTGCAGTTTCCTGGGGCATACTTTCATAGCTACCCTTCAAGGCAGAATGTGTTAACAATGAGATTAAGTGTTCCTACAAGGTCCAATCCTATTCAGGACAATTAATTATGCGCTAATGTCAATCACATGTAGCTACAAGCCAATGGATATTTGTATGGCAGAGATAGATTCTTGATGAGTCAAGAGTCAAGTCGAGAGAAGTTTTATTGTCATGTGTCCAGATAGGACAATGAAATTCTTACTTGCTGCAGCACAACAGCATATATAAACATAATACAAAACGGAAGATAAAAGTTCAGTGTCTATAGACCATAGACCAGATATACACAATAAATAAACAGATATAGTGCAATAATAATAATAGACTATTATTATTCAGAGCTTATTTGAAGTTGTGTTTAATAGTCCAATGGCTGTAGGGAAGAAGCTGTTCCTGAACCTGGACGTTACAGATTTCAGGCTCCTGTACCTTCTTCCCAATGGCAGCGGAGAGATGAGTGTGTGGCCAGGATGGTGTGGGTCCTTGATGATGTTGGCAACCTTGTTGAGGCAGCGACTCCGATAGATCCCTTCGATGGTGGGGAGGTCAGAGCCGATATTGGACTGGGCAGTGGTCACAACTTTCTGTAGTCTTTTCCGCTCCTGGACATTCAAGTTGCTGAACCAAGCCACGATGCAACCGGTCAGCATGCTCTCTACTGTGCACCTGTAGAAGTTTGAGAGAATCCTCTTTGACATACCGACTCTGCATAATCTCCTCAGGAAGTAGAGGCGCTGATGTGCTTTCTTGCTGAGACCAGGAAAGATCTTCGGAAATATGCACGGCCAGGAATTTGAAGCTCTTGACCCTTTCCACCATCGACCCGTTGATATAAACGGGACTGTGGGTCCCCATCCTACCCCTTCCAAAGTCCACAATCAGTTCCTTGGTTTTGCTGGTGTTGAGAGCCAGGTTATTGTGCTGGCACCATTTGGTCAATCGGTCGATCTCACTTCTATACTCTGACTCATCCCCATCAGTGATACGTCCCACAACAGTGGTGTCGTCAGCGAACTTGATGATGGAGTGTAACCTGTGCTTGAAGACCACAGCTAACTCATGACTCCTTGTGGCAGGCGCTTGAAACTGCAGCCATTTTATTGTGTGAGCTCGGAGAGAACTCCATCAAAGTTTCTAAAACACTTCAAGTAGAACCAATAAATCCTTCGGCATTCTGGCATCGAACTTGTCGTAATTACAACAGCAGCATTTAAAAAAATAGATAATAAGAACCTAGATGAAGCATTAGTTAACAATGGAGGCAATCATAGAGAAAGCCCATAAATGCCTCTGCCACCATCGAAGGTCCATCACAGGTACTGACCTCCCCACCATCGAAGGTCCATCACAATACTGACCCCCCACCATCAAAGGTCCATCACAGGTACTGACCTCCCACCATCGAAGGTCCATCACAATACTGACCCCCCACCATCGAAGGGATCTATTGGAGGTGCAGCCTCAACAAGGTTTTCACTGGGTGCTCCAGTTTCCTCCCACATTCCCAAGACATGCAGGTTTGTAGGTTAATTGGTTTCTGTAAATTGTCCCTGGTGCATAGAATGCCGTTAGTATACGGGTGATCGATGGTTAGTACACAGGGTGGGCCGAAGGGCCTTCTTCCATACTTTATCTCTAAACTGAACTAAACGAGGCCTGAGTAATTCCCTGTCTAATGGGAAATACAGGAATTGAAACAGTTATACACCTGTAGATGACATTGTGTAACCAGGTGTGGAAGCACATGTTGGTGCCGTGAATCCCCAGGGAATTTTAATTACACCTGTCGGCATTTCCTGTTTTTTTTTTCTGAAGTTCATGTTCTAGGAGCAGAATGAGGCCATTCGACCCATCAAGTTATACTCTGCCTTTCAATCATGGCTAATCTATCTTTCTCTCAAACCCTCATTCTCTTGCCTTCTCCCATTAACCCCTGACACACGCACCAATCACGTATCTGTCAATCTCCGCTTTAAAAATACTTATTGACTTGGCCCCACAGCTGTCTGTGGCAATGAATTCCAAAGATTCACCACCCTCTGACTAAAGAAATCCCTTCTCGTCTCCTTCCTAAAGGTACGTCCTTTAATTCTGAGGCTGTGTGCCCTCTGGTCCTAGACTCTCCCACTAGTGGAAACATCCTCTCCACATCCACTCTATCCAGACCTTTCACTATTCGATGTTTCAATGAGGTTCCCCCTCATTCATCTAAACTCCAGCGAGTACAGGCCCAGTGTTGCCCAATGCTCATCATATGTGAACCCACTCATCCCTGGGATTATATTGAAGTATTGATCACGGATGTGCTAACTTGCTGCTGTAACTACCTGCCCCGTCTATTGCAGATCAGCGGTGGTGACATAAACCAGGCGGTGAGCTTCCTCACTGGGGAAAGTGCCAGGGAACCAGATGATGGCACGTCAGCCAATGAAGCCGAGAGTGAGAGTAGCGGAGCCACAGATAACCAGTCACGGGGCAGTAAGTATTTATGCCTGACATTTGCAAGTTGGCTAACTGGGACCGCTGTGAATCGCGAACCTTACCAATACAAACTCCGTACACATCCTTGAGGGGCAAGACTCGGGTGCATTTAAACAAATTTAGCAGGAGAAAAGGGGAGGTGCAACAAGACCCGGATATCCTTGTACATTAGTCACTGAAAGTAAGCATGCAGGTACAGCAGGCATTGAAGAAAGCTAATGGCATGTTGGTCTTCATTGCAAGAGGATTTGTGTTTAGGAGGTCCTACTGCATTTGTACAGAGCCCTGGTGAGACCACACCTGGAGTATTGTGTGCAGTTTTGGTCTCCTAATTTGAGGAAGGACATCCTTGCTATTGAGGGAGTGCAGCGTGGGTTCACCAGGTTAATTCCTGGGATTGTGGGACTGACATATGATGAAAGAATGGAGCCACTGAGCTTGTATTCACTGGAATTTCGATGGATGAGAGGGGATCTTATAGAAACGTTTAAAATTCTTAAGGGATTGGACAGGCTAAATGCAGGAAATGTTCCCCATGTTGGGGGTGTCCAGAACCAGGGGTCACGGTGTAATAATAAGGGGTAGACTAGTTAGGACTGAGATGAGGAAAAACGTTTTCACCCAGAGAGTTGTAAATCTGGAATTCTCTGCCACAGAAGGCAGTGGAGGCCGATTCACTGGATGTATTCAAGAGAGAGTTAGATTTAGCTCTTGGGGCTAACAGAATCAAGGGACATGGGGAGAAAGCAGGAACGGGATTTTGGATGATCAGCCATGATCATATTGAATGGTGGTGCTGGCTCGAAGGGCCGAATGGCCTACTCCTGCACCCATTGTCTATGTTTCTAATAGAACTCTGGTAATATGTTAGGGGATGAAGAATGGTCAAATGTAGAGGGGAAAATTGTCAGTCCGTGACTCAGACCAGACTGATCAATTCAATTCAGTTTAGTTTATTGTCACGTGTACTGAGGTACAGTGAAAACCTTTTGTTGCGTGCTAACCAGTCAGTGAAAAGACAATACATGATTCCAATCGAGCCGTTTACAGTGTAATCAGAGGGTTGGCTAATGTGTGCAGTGTTGGCCATTGACAACTCAACATCATGTTGCCATTTTCCCCTCTCTCTGGTCTGGCACTAAAATAATCACTGGTCTAAACAATCTCTGGTCAGTGAGAATGATCATTCAGAATCCTCTCCTTGCCCTTAGTGGTGGTTACAAAGTGTGGAGGTCCTTATCAGACTTGACTGGACTTTACCTTGCACTAAACGTTATTCAGGATATTCCCTTTATCGTGTGTGTACCCTGTGGACGTTTTGATCGGAATCATATATTATCTTTCCGCTGACTGGTTAGCGTGCAACAAAAATCTTTTGTCTGTACCTCGGTACACTTGACAATAAACTAACCTCAAGCTTAAAGCGGGGTTGAACAAGTCGTCTGATTATTTTGGTCCCTTTACCCATTCTATTCGCCAGGCCTCGGGTACATTCTCACCGTGTCTTTCAGGTGTCATCGATCTGACTGGTGATGAAAAGGAGGATCTGCAAAAGGCGATCGCTCTGAGCCTGAGGGAAAGCGACAAGAAGGAAAGTGGGACCGCTGAGATTCAGGACCTTGACCAGTACGCACCCCATACATATCCTTGACTAACATTGGCCTTGACGCCTGGCCTTGCCACTGCTGTTTAAACTAACCATATAACAATTACAGCACGGAAACAGACCATCTCGGCCCTACAAGTCCGTGCCGAACAACTAACGTGGAAGGAGAATAGAACTCTGGGAACATGTGAGGGGATGGGGAAGGGTCAAATGTGGAGGGAAATGGCCAGACCACAACACAGAACAAACAGACTTCATGAGGAACTGGGCAAGGAAGCAAGGCATCAGAACTTTTACAAGTGAAACATTGATCAGCAAACATGGGAAAATTGTGTTAATTTGGAGGAGATGGGCTGGATTGGGAAGTCAGCATCCCATGATATAGAACCTTCAGACATAACAATGTGGGTGGGGGTTGGGCTGATGTCAAAGTGGAGGTGACTCTGTAACATTCCTACAGTGAGTGGAGGAGATATGAAGCAATGCACTTTAAGGCTAGAAGCACAAAAGCCAACTTTGTCAGTTGCTTTGATTTAAATCTTTGCTTCACAATGTGGTCATGGATGGATGGATGGCCTTTTATTGTCATCTTTGCTAGGTTTACAGTTGAGCTGCGATGCCTCAGTTTTCCCAGTAAGACGAGCATTGCCCCTGAGGTCTGGACTCTATCCCGTCCCCAAATACCACCCACTTCCACCGCTGTAGATAACAAAACGACAACCCAGACATGTGTCTTTATGTAACTTGTCCCCATGGTCTTGGACCATAACTTTGCTGGTGTTGACTGTAAGGTGATGGAATTGTCTCCTTGCTCCACAGAGCGGGGGATGTGAGTGGGGGCGAGAGTAAAGCTGGGTTGAAAAGAAGGAGATGTGAAGCCTGGGGGGATTCCCCCAACCCACACGATCGCAAACGGGACGACAAGTGGCCTGTGGGTCTCAAAAATGTGGGCAACACCTGCTGGTTCAGTGCTGTGATTCAGGTAATGTGTGTGTGTGTGTAAATCATGTGGGGGGGGGGGGGGGGGGGCAATGTGGGGGGGGTCAGTGTGGTCACTATAGGGGGTGGTGTCACTGGTCAGTGTGGGGGAGTCAGTGGGGGGGGGGAGTCAGTGTGGGGGGGGGGAGTCAGAGTCAGTGTGGGGGGGAGGTCAGTGTGGGGGGGCGGTCACTGGGTCAGTGTGGGTGTGGGGGGGGCAGTGTGGTCAGTGGGGGGGGGGGGTCAGGTAATGAGTGTGTGATTCGGGTAACAAGTGTGAGTGATGAGCTGCATGGTAGCCAGTTGGTTACTTCCTGCCATCACAGTACAACAGTAATAATTACTGATGGTTATTTAGTGCCTTTACTTGAGAGGGACCCAGGCCATTCTTATCTATTTTTGCTGCCATAAATGTACAAAGTTTCCTGACAGCTGTAATGTTTCATCGGCCTTTGTGGGAAATGGAGTAGAGTGGCAGCGGCTTCACATTACTGGGTCTGGAGTAGATCCACAGTTTCTGACTGTCGCATTGTCCTGCAGCTTTGTGCATTTTGTTCATATCACGTCTCTAAACTAAACTAAACTAAAATTGGGCATAGACACAAAATGCTTCAGCCTGAAGAAAGATCGTGACCTGAAACGTCACCGTTCCTTCTCTCCAGAGATACTGCCTGCCCCGCTGAGTTACTCCAGCATTTTGTGTCTACCATTGATTTAAACCAGCATCTGCAGTTCCACCCTACACAAGATAACTTAGATGGGTTATTTGCCGGGAATCTAACCCATGCAACGATTAATTCTCTGATTGCTGACCAAGCTGGCCAAGAGAATGAAGGGCTCCAGAATTAAATTATAACTTGGCATCTTTGCTGTATTTCTCTTTGAGTAGATGGCATGGTTCTGATTGGTATCAGGTGGCACTTAATGGCTTGAGGTGGAGCTTTCTCCAGCTCGTGTTTATCAGAACAGATGAGGTCATTCCACAACCCTGTTAATGGAAACTAAATGCTTCAGAATAGGTTGGTTGTCACTTGTTCCAATCAGGCTCCAACACTCCCATTTTAAAATGCAGCTGTATAAAACCTTCTAAAGGCATGTACATTTATTGTACATCTTATCCCTTTAATTAACCTGCTTTCTATGTTTGGCAAAATCCTAAATTAGCTGTTATAACTTTGCTACATTGACTGAGGAGGTAACTGAAGATTATCTGATGAATTCTCCACCTTTCCCCACACATCCACACCATCATTGTTACCTTTCACATTACTTCTCTGTTTTGCCATTATCCTTTACCTACCTTAGCTCTTGCCTCTGGTGCCACCTCACCTGCATTGTTTTGAGAATGTTCTCATTTAGCTATCCCTAATCCACACTGACCAGTGACCACCCCGTACACTAGCACTATCCTACACACTAGGGGCAATTTACCATTCTCACCAAAGCCAATTAGCCAACAAACCTGCAGGATATACAAACTCAGTACAGACAGCACCCGTAGTCAGGAACAAGCCAGGGTCTCTGGCGCTGTGAGGCAGTAACTCTACTGCTGTGCCAGGAGATGAACATTCCCAGCTAATTCAGCAAGTTTGGGTGGGGAACTGCTGAACGTGGAGGTTTCAGTAGACAGTGGGAGAGAGTTTGTGATGAATGTCAGAAATGCAAGGCTTGCTTAGTTTTGCAGTGGTTAGAAATATGGAGCAGCAAAAGATCACAAAATATTTCCCGATTACAATCTGTGGGTGGAGCTGTAACATTCATGTATGTTTTGTTTCAGTCACTATTCCAACTGCCTGTGTTCCGTCGTCTTGTACTGAGCTACAAGGTTCCACAAAATCTACACCAAGCCTGCAGAAGCCACACTGTAAGTTCATGAAGTATTGCAATAATGGTTCACAAACGACATCATGTGGGGGGTGGAGAGGGTGCGTAGACATTCTGTGAGGAAGAACAACAGGTTATGTTGCTAATCACCATATAACAATACTTAACCTGCTGGCTACAATGGGTTGATTCTTTGCCTTACAATGTATAAAGACTAAGATATAGAGAGAAGGCTGAAGTGTAGCAACCTTTAAATTGTAAAGGTATTTGGTCCAGCTGAGCAGGAGATGATGGTTCCATATTGATGTGACAAGTTTGACAAAGAATGTAAAATAGTCAATGGTTATTCCAAAAACGGAGTTGGCAAGATTCTTTCCTTCAGGGGAATATTGAAACAATATTCCTTCACAGTATACAGTTGTATACTGTATATACAACACATACAGTACATGTAATGTATTCTACATTAGGAAGGTAGACAAAAATGCTGGAGAAAATCAGCGGGTGAGGCAGCATCTATGGAGCGAAGGAATAGGTGACATTTCTGGTTGAGACCCTTCTTCAGACTGATGTGGGTGTGGGGAGGGTGGTGGGAAGAAGAAAGGAAGAGGCGGAGACAGTGGGCTGTGGGAGAGCTGGGAAGGGGAGGGGAAGGAGGGAGAAAGCAAGGACTACCTGAAATTGGAGAAGTCAATGTTCATACTGCTGGGGTGTAAACTACCCAAGCGAAATATGAGGTGCTGCTCCTCCAATTTGCAGTGGGACTCACTCTGGCCATGGAGGAGGCCCAGGACAGAAAGGTCACCAGCAGGCCTCAGCCATCGCCTTAAATCAAGCAATTGTGGCAGATACATAGTTGTCATGTGGACAAGTTGCATGAAGTACAAGAGAAGGGAGTGAGGAATGAGGGGAGATTTCTGGGCAGCGTCAACACCAATACGGTATTGGGACAAATGTTCATGGTGCATTCAATGAAATAAAGTATTGATTAGTCAACATTAGAAACTCCTTTAGTCAAATGGAATAGTCCCCTGATTCTGTATCAAGAGGAAGAGAGCATCTCTAATGGCCAATGTAACAACCAATATCCTAGCTTTTCCTCATGAATCTTTAATGTAATGTCCACTGAGTATTTTGGGGGGGAAAAATCAAAACCGTTTAATATACTTTTAATGTGTTAATCAGGATCGCATGTTGAGGAAAGCTGCATTAGTACGGGGATGATGACTATTTTATTGCATTCTAGGAATTGTAAAGAAGAATGAATAAAATTATCTGGATGTTAGTGAAGTTCTTTATCAATGTATCAAGGTGTAGTGCAGGGAAGAACTGCAGATGCTGGTTTAAATCGAAGATGGGCATAAAATGCTGGAGTAACTCAGCGGGACAGGCAGACTGAAGACGTCGACTCAAAAACATCATCATCCTTCTATCCAGAGTTGCCCTGTCCCGCTGAGTTACTCCAGCATTTTGTGTCTATGGATATTTTGCATGTTCTCAACCCACTGTATGAAATATTTCACTATATTTCAGTCCTTAATAGCTGACCCTTTAGAACAGGGTAAAGTTTTAAACTATTCAGCTTCCTAACATAGTCTTTCAGCATTTTGGTCATTTTCATACTGAAGGAGTATTACCCATTTTTTGTTTTGAATTATTTGTAACGAAACCACCTGCCTTATGTTAAAATCACAATCCTAATTCAACAAAGTGAGTAATTGCTTTTGTTCAGACAGAACTTGTAAACTTCTTTTCAATTGGGATCGCTCTATGTTGCCACTCAGTGAGTCTTCACCAGGTATTAGTCTTTCTGTTGCTGGTGAAAAACTGAACCGCAGTCACCAGGAATGAACACAGGATTAAATGTTAGAAGGTAGATTGTATGTATCACTCCTTAGTGGCAACAGATTAACTCACTACATATGGAGCCCTCCTGCTCTTTGGAAATGGTTCATTTTGGAGAACATGTCATGGCGGTCTCTAGCAATGTTGAGCAGTTAATCTAGCCACTCGTGGAGAATGGGGAACGCCTTTAAATGTGTTATTCCTCAACCAGGAGCTGCGAAACTTGGCCTTCATGCAGGAACTGCGCTGCCTGTTTGCATTGATGGTCGCCTCCAAACGCAAGTACGCCGATCCCTCAAGTGCAGTAGAACTCCTGAAAGATGCATTTCGATCGAGTGAAGCACAACAGGTGAGTCTAGGAGTGGCAGATAGAGTGACTAATTAAACACGTTATAACTGCTGGTAAATGTGGAAAATGGTGGAATGGTTTGGTGAACTGTAACATGCGCCTCTACTTCCTGAGATGATTACGGAGAGTCGGTACGTCAAGGAGGACTCTCTCGAACTTCTACCGGTGCACAGTAGAGAGCATGCTGACCGGTTCAGTTCATTCCACTGCACGTCTCGTATGTGTATGTGACGAATAAACTTGACTTGATATGGCAACCCGAGCGTCCAGGAGTAGAGAGACACGCATACACGCACACACACACACACACACACACACACACACACACACACACACACACACACACACACACAGAGACACACACACACACACACACACACACACACACACACACACACACACACACACACACACACACACACACACACACACACACGCACACACACACACACGTACACACACACACACAGACACAGACACACACACACACACACACACACACACACACACACACACACACACACAGACACACACACACACACACACACACACACACACACACACACATACACGCACACACACACACACACACACACACACAGACACGCACACACGCACACACACACACACACACACACACACACACACATACACACACACATACACATACACACACACACACACACACACACACACACAGACACACACAGACAGACAGACAGACAGACAGACACACACACGTACAATGGTGCAGTACATGTGATGTTTCCCTTTGGCTGAGACTTGGACTATGATCCTATTTGTTCCTGTTAGCAGTTCAGTTGAGTATTACCATGTATTAATATTTTCAACATTTAGGTGATATATGCCGGTTTAGGTTGGGATATCAGAGCTGAGATTGTCCTCCATATATTTTGCCAGTTTCACAAAGATGGCAACAGTTTCTTCTTTGAATCTTAAAATTAAGGGATTGAATCCAAACAGGATTTTGTTCACTTACTTTAGGCCAACAGACCCGTACAACAGAGGGATGCTGTGTTGCCAGATGTGTCTTCTCACAGGTCCCATCTTGCATTGATGTTCATGTTGGAAGCAGCTGGGTTGCGTTGAATAATTATGAAGATGAGATGAGATGAACTGCAGAGCCTTTGTGTGGTCTAACCTCTTAATAGCCCTGTCCCACTGTACGAGTTCATCCCAAGAGCTCTCCCTAGTTTAAATAAAATCAAACTCATGGTAAGCACGGAGAATGAACGTAGCGGGTATGTCGGAGCTCGGGGACGTCTCTTAGCGCTAACGGCAGGTACTCGGGAAGACTCGCTAAAGGCAGGTACTCGGGAAGACTCGTGAAGATTTTTCAACATGTTGAAAAATGTCCACGAGAGCCCCGAGTACCAACGAGTGGCCATTACTGTAAATCTCCGAGTTTGAATCAGGGCAAACTCAGGAGAACTCTTGGAATGAACTTGTACCATGGGACAGGGTTATAATGATGCATCATTACACCTGTCTCTTCTCTTCACCAGGATGTGAGTGAGTTCACGCACAAACTGTTGGATTGGTTGGAGGATGCATTCCAGTTGACAGCGAGTGCCAAGTAAGTTCAGCTCCGTGCACCTGATGCTCACTGTATGTGGAGACCCCCTCAGCAGAGGACCTTGCAGACATCACATTCTGCTTCAATAGACCTTGTATTTAAAATGAAAATAAGAATGGGAATACCATAATCATGCTTTAGTTTAGAGATACAGCGCGGAAATAGACCCTACAGCCCACCCACCAGCTATCCTCCCACACTAACACTATCTTACACACTCGGGACAATTTACAATTAAACCAAGCCAATTATTCTACAAACCTGTGCGTCTTTGGAATGTGGGAGGAAACCAGAGATCTTGGAGAAAACCCACCCGTAGTGAGAATCGAACCTGTGTCTCTTGCTGTAAGGAGCAACTTTACTGCTGCCCCACTGTGCCACCCCTGCTCCTATCTACAATAATTGTTCAAAATGATTAAGAAGATTGGTAGAGATTTCATCGGGGACATGGTGCAGTTTCTTTACTGTTGGTATAAACTTTACAAAGCTTCTCCTTGTTTATAATCAACACTGCCCTATGACACGTCACATCCCGTTAGAAAGTCTGCCGTTCATCAATACTATCCACAGCCGGCCACGACCAATAATATTCAGGTTCTCACTGTTCCTTCAATCCCATTGATTCCTTTTTATCATAAGACATAGAAGTAGAATGAGGCCATTCGACCCATCGAGTTTACTCCACCATTCAATCACAGCTCATCTATCTCACCGTGACAAACTCATTCTCCTGCCTTCTCCCTGTACACTCTTACAATAGACAATAGGTGCAGGAGGAGGCCATTTGGCCCTTCGAGCCAGCACCGCCATTCAATGTGATCATGGCTGATCGTCCCCAATCAGTACCCCGTTCCTGCCTTCTCCCTGTAACCTTTGACACTCTCACTAATCAAGAATCTATCAATCCCTGCTTTAGAAATACCTAAAGACTTGACCTCCACAGCCATCTGTGGCAAAGAATTCCACAGATTCACCACCTACAGAAATTCCTCCTCATTTCGTTTCCAACTGAACGCCCTTGAATTCTGAGGCTGCAGTCTGGTCCTGGACTCTCCCACTAGTGGAACCATCTTCTCCACATCCACTCTATCCAAGCCTTTCACTCGTCGGTAAGTTTCATGTAGATTCTACCTCATCCTTCTAAACTCCAGCGAGTTTGTGAAGAGGATGTTTCCACTGGTGGGAGAGTCTAGGACTAGAGGTCACAGCCTCAAAATTAAAGGACATTCTTTCAGGATGAGGAGTAATTTCTCTAATCAGATTGGTGAATCTGTGAAACTCTTTGCCACAGAAAGCTGTGGAGGCCAAGTCAGTGGATATTTTTAAGACGGGGGTAGACAGATTCTAGATTAGTACAGGAGTTATGGGGAGAAGGCAGGAGAATGGGGTTAGGAGGGAGAGATAGATCAGCTATGATTGAATGGCAGAGTAGACTTGATGGGTCGAATGGCCTAATTCTGCTCCTATCGCCTATGACCTTATGAGTACAGGCCCAGAACTGTCAAACTCTCCACTGCCTGTTGTAAGAGTTTGTCATTTTTGCATTTTCTCTCCATAAATAAATCTCTCGAATGTGCTGAAACATACATATTTATATTTTATATCCTACAGAAATTTACACAAAAAGACTCAAAATCCAATGGTGGAACTCTTCTACGGAACATTTTTGGCTGAAGGCATTCATGATGGTATGGAATTCATAATACTATTTGTCAATGGTTTCCATAATTTAACAAATTGCATTTATTCTGCGGTTTCTTTATGACTTGCTTGTTAGTGACAGATCCTTGACTGCTGGGAGACCAAAGGCTGTAAACCGCATCCAGTGGGCTGATCATTTACACGAGCTTCTGGCTCATTTTGGTTATAAGTATCTTTTAGCAGATGCCTTTGACAAGGGTACAGGAGGCCATTGTGTCTCCATGTGGGACCCTCTACATATTGCCTGAGGAAATGTTCCTGAACAATGTGACAAATTCTGCCCTGTGTTTAATCTTTTCAACTATGACAGTCTCAATCAATGTTGGGAAAGTTAAAATCTCCTACTGTGATAACATTATTAGTCCTGCAGCTGGCTGCAATCTCCTGACATTTGCTGGACTAATTCTAGTTGACTCTTTGATGGCCTGTAGTACGCTCCCATCAAGGTGACCCATACATAATTTTATTTCTCAGCTCCACCCATATAGCCTCACTGGACGAACGTCAGTAATGTCGTCTCTACTACATTGTCAATTAAATCTGAGCTTTTGAGTGTTTCTCTGAGTGTGTGTTGCCGCTGTGTTGCATCAACTGCTTCATGAAGATACATTAGAGATGGTTTTTCCTGTCATTTTTACAGGCAAGATGTTCTCCAACATTGAAACGTTCGGGCAGTATCCTCTTCAAGTTAATGGTTTTGACGACCTCCACGAGTGCCTAGAAGGAGCCATGGTGGTCGGAGAGATTGAGACTCTGCATTCTGATCAGTCGGTCAGATCTGGCCAAGAGGTGAGATGGAGAGAGTAACAGCAGTGCTGCACATGCCTGCCCCTAGTTGTACTGCAGTTTATTCATGGCACGGGGAAACAAAGCCTCTGGTCAATTGAGGAAACCTCTGGCTGACGTCTCCCTCTGTTTCTTTGTGGGCAAATATTGGAAGATGCCAACAGTTTGGTTAATGATCCAAAATCTTCTCCTCTATCTTGGAAATGACAGCAGAAGCACAAAACTGGGGCCTTCCTGGACCTGGGCCTCCTCCCCACTCCCTCTTGTCACCCATAACTGACCACTCACTTCATTGCTTTGTTGAAGGATCTTGTCAAAGGAGCACGAGATATAAGTTGAATAAGTTAGGTCTTTATTCTCTGGAGCGCAGAAGGTTAAGGGGGGACCTGATAGAGGTCTTTAAAATGATGAGAGGGATAGACAGAGTTGATGTGGACAAGCTTTTCCCTTTGAGAATAGGGAAGATTCAAACAAGAGGACATGACTTCAGAATGAAGGGACAGAAGTTTAGGGGTAACATGAGGGGGAACTTCTTTACGCAGAGAGTGGTAGCGGTGTGGAATGAGCTTCCGGTGGAAGTGGTGGAGGCAGGTTCATTGGTATCATTAAAAAATAAATTGGATAGGCATATGGATGAGAAGGGAATGGAGGGTTATGGTATGAGTGCAGGCAGGTGGGACTAAGGGGAAAAAAAAATTTGTTCGGCATGGACTTGTAGGGCCGAGATGGCCTGTTTCCGTGCTGTAATTGTTATATGGTTATATGTTTGCAAAACATTAATGATTCAGTTTTATTTGAGAAATGGGAATCAATATCAGTGCTCTAGATCTCTTCTCCCTAACCTTCCAGATTATTCCACGAACCAACAAGGTTCCCACGAGCAGAAGTCCACATGAAAACCGTTGTGTATTTATCTCTGCCTTTCCTTTTACAGAACTGGTTTACAAAACTGCCTCCTGTATTGACCTTTGAACTCTCTAGATTTGAGTTCAATCAGTCCTTGGGAAGGCCGGAAAAAATCCACAAGAAACTGGAATTTCCTGGCATTGTTTATATGGACAGGTGAGTTCTACCTGTGTCAGTGACAAAAATCACAGAGGGACATCTGTGTGAGTAAAGTGACAAAAATCACAGAGGGACACCTGTGTGAGTAGGCACTGGAGAAACTCCCACAGGCGACATCTATGGAGAGAAATGGATAAATGACCTTTCTAATTGGGAGCCTTCTTCAGACTAATGGAACAGTCCTGACCCAAAGATCACCTGTCCATTTGCTCAGCAGATGCTGCCTGCCATCATCATCTAGGACATGGGCAAGATTTAAAGATTGTAATTGTTGTTTTGGTCGCTTGGCAGTGACAATCCGCAGGCATTGCATAGTCTTCACCTTCTGTGTGTGTGTCCATAGGTACCTACACAAGAACAAGGAGCTTACCCGCAGCAGAAGGGAAGAGGTGAAGAAGCTGAAAGAACAATCAACGGTCCTCCAGCAGCGATTGGAGAGGTTACTGCCTTAATTTATTCTCAATATGTAGACCATTCGGCCTGTTGAGTCTATCCTAACTCCCCGAGGAATCCCATCAATCCTCATGTTATTTTCCTGTATTCTATTGACTCACTCATGCCCATTAACGACAACCCCCACCCCCCACACTGGGGTTAAAGATGATCAGACTAGAATGATTACTGTGGATGGCGATTATGAACGCTTCATATATTCAGATGATGTCCTCATGCTTTACAGGGGGTGTTAACTAAATTGGTTTCATTAGTATATCACAAGTTGTGCAGAGGCTGGGAACTATGCTGGGAACTTTCCGCGGCCTACGCAGTGCCTGGAGTCAATGCAGGGAGTTAATGCAGGGTAACATTGATGCGAATGATCATCAGAGAATCGGTGAGAGAATGGACAAAAGTTGAGAAATTGGGTGAAAAGAAAAATAAATGGATTGTGGTCGAATAAAGAATAGATAGCAGAGTAACTGAAGCAAAGATGATTCCCTTTTAATGTACTCGATTTCCACTAGATTATTGTAAAACATGTTTTGCAGTTTAATTTTTGAATTGGAATTATTGTAAATGGCAAGAGATCGCTTACCAATTAAATCTGTTTGCTTTGTTTAATGAGCCTGCACTGTGCAAACTGTTTATACATAATAATATTTCCTTCATGATTAACATTGCCAACACTAAGAGTAATAAGGTAAAATATATCTAGGGCATTTTATTACAGAACAAAAGACAGATGATGAGGATATTTATAGGCAACGACGCATGCTGTATGTACAGGCGAATATTCTCTTGTGTAAGTTTGGTGCGTGTGCAGATGTGGTGAAGATGACGCTATTTAGAGCATACTGCACACCACTCTACACTGCGCACCTGTGGTCGAACTATGGAAAGACAAGTTTGCAGAGACTAAAGGTGGCATATAACGATGCCATGAGAACACTGCTAAGGCAACCTAGATGGTGTAGTGCCAGTAATATGTTTGTGGCTGCAGGAGTCAGTACTTTAGAAGCTATCCTAAGAAATCATATGTATAAATTCATCTGCAGGATAAATGACTCTAAAAATGTAATTCTTGTGGCCTTGTCAAACATAAGGTTTAGCACTACACACTGCGAATCCCAGCTGTGGAGACACTGGTCTCGTTGTCTCATTGTAGGACATTGATCATTCTTTTAATCTGGATTTTTAACTCGTGTATTGTGTTTTAAAAAATGTATATTTTATGATGCTTTTATAAGTGATACACTAAGTTTTTAGATGTACTTTATGATATTTTTTTAAATGCAATGCATTTTTTACGTAATGTTCCCCTTGTCTGGACCTCGAATCCGTAATAAAGTTTTTTATTATTATTATTATTATAATAATCCAGCCTCTCACAGTGTAACTGAATAGCCACATTGGCTGTAGCTTCCTACCAAGGAACACCACTCTCCTAAATGTTGACATCCTTCCCCAAGTTAACAGAATGTTTTAGAAAGAACTGCAGATGCTGGAAAAATCAAAGGTAGACCAAAATGCTGGAGGAACTCAGCGGGTGAAAAACCCTTCTTCAGTCTGAAGGAGGGTCTCGACCCGAAATGTCACCTAATCCTTCGCTCCATAGATGCTGCCTCACCAGCTGAGTTTCTCCAGCATTTTTGTCTACCTTCCAAGTTAACATAATGTAGATCTGTAAGGAGCATGGGGCAGGCGGGACTTTATTCCCCCTATTCTGTCTGTTCCTTGTCAGTGTGAAAGAGACGGCCTTTCCCAGCTTTCCCAAAGACTGGTTGAACTCAAATCCAGAGAGTTCAAAGGTCAATAGAGGAGGCAGTTCTGTGAACCATTCTGGAATGGAAAAAGGCAGGGCTAAATACATAAGGGTTTTCATGTGGACGTCTGCTCTTATGAACACCTTCAGAGGGAAATGTGTTGGATCAGGGATTAATCTGGAAGGTTGGGAAGTATTGTGCAGGCTAGGTATGGAGAAATGTATCTGCCTGTGGAGGGTTTTGAAACTAAGGTGTCATAAATGTACACTGGCCAATAATGTAAGCAATAGGAAAGCCAAGAAAAACATTTGTATTAGCGAAGGGTTAATTTGGAAGGTGAAATATGGAACTCAATAACACATGGTAATGGCATTACAGGTAAATTACACTGATGTATGGTCAAAAAACAGAGAGAAGAATGCTGGTTGAACCACATTGGTCAATATTGATATTTATTTATTCTCCACATAAACCTATCCTGGACAATTTCAATGTTTTATTTCACGGCTGTAAATCTATGTAAATGTTTTTCCGTTACCCCTGTTGAGTATTTTGTTCCCTGTGTTTTGTAGATACCTGAACTATGGGTCTGGGCGTAGTGGGTTTCCGCTTGCTGATATGTTGCAGTACGTCTGGGAGTTTGCCAGCACTAAACCATCCATCGTGCCACCAACACAAGACACCGTGGCTACCTCGCTCCCAAAGTCACCGCCCGACACCAGCCTCACACTGCCCGTGCAAACCAGGTAGTGCAGTCGGAACGTGAGCAGCTATTTATATCAAAGCTTGGCGTGAGGTGAACGGTGAGGCCAGGGAGAGAGTTGATGCAACAGTGTTTGGAGGTTTAGCAAGACCAAGGACACTGACTGGGACCAAAACAAACCATTTGCCCAAAAGATGAAATTTGACAATATATTTTCTAATTAGTTTCCAGAATGTGATGAACACTACATTTATTGCTGAGCCACCGTTAACCATTGAGAGGATAGTAATGAACCTAGCTGGTGATCTGCTGCTGCTTGTGTAATGTACACTGTGGTTGGGTCAGGAGTTACTGATCCAGGGGCCACAGTGGACATGCCTGCAGATGATCTGCTGCATAACCTGTGATGTTGGGAGTTGGTGGTGGTGGTCTGATGGGTTTGTGCCTATGTTTCTGGTTGGTGGAGGTCACTGGTTTGGGTAGACCATGTGGATGTTACACATTGCAGTGACCAGTGGGATTACTTAGTTCTGAATGTTATTGATCTTTCAGATAGTGGACATGGTCAACAGCATTGAAGCTGTTACATCCCCGTCAATTATTGTACTTGATGTTTATATTTCAGCCTGGCAGAGCTGACTGCCGCTGAGCCCGCTGAAGACACGGGTCCTGTGGGCACAGCCCAGCTACAACGTGCCACTCTACACAAGCCATTCACACAGAGCAACCCTCCCATGGAGATGCCTGCCCACCCTGCACCCAGGAACATCACTGCACATGAGCTTGCCTTCCTGGACAACTGCCTTCAGCGCTGGAGAGCTGAGGTGGAGAATGACATCACAGGTGAGCAGAGTGACCATCACCAGGTCCATACGTGTGTGTTGGCCAGGCCCCATGGAAGGAATAGAGACTTCACTACAAAGCATGTCCATGCAACATGGGTTGGAGTTACAACTCCCACAATCTATTCCTGAATTTCTTTGTACTCCCATTTAGATCTGAAAAACAAGATCAACGAGATCAAACATTCAATTGACCAGATGTACACAGACAGTCTCATGTGTCAGGTAAAATCATCATTTACTTTTCACATAAAACACAATCAGAATCTTGTGTGTAACAAAACAAAGGCAGTGAAATATATTTGGTTCAGCTGATCTTGCTTTATACACACAGTAACGTTTCAAATGATTTGTTGCTGCTCATGTCCAAATGAACCAGAATTAATCCTTGCTGATGCCACAGTAGCGAATGTCCTGGAGTCCTGTCATACCTAATCATGAATGAATGGTGGTTGTGACCAGTGAAGGCTAGAGAAGAGAAGAGTTATTGACCACACACCACGTGGTCTGAGTGCCAAGAATTAGGCTGAAGGTTTTGCGACCATTTTCATCCAACAATGCCTGCTCTTTCTCAGTGGCCTCCGGACGTCCCCACATCTTCATGACCAGTTTCATGACCATCACGTGATATCAGAAACAGCCGAGCTGTTCTACACAAAGAACCAGCTGTGTGTTTGGATTGGAGCTCCATTTTGGGGTCAGCTGTATCGGACTGGAGCCATTTGTTATCTAGAATGTTAATTGCTTAACTCCAGCAAGATCTCTTTGGCTTAATCTGATGGGTCTTTGTCTTCCAACTAGGTTCCTTATCGGCTTCATGCCGTGCTTGTACATGAAGGCCAGGCCTCAGCTGGCCATTACTGGGCGTACATCTACGACCATAGTGAGAACATGTGGCTGAAGTACAACGACCTCTTGGTGGCCGTGTCGTCCTGGGACGAGCTGCAGAGAGATTCATATGGAGGGTCTCGCAATGCCAGTGCGTATTGTCTGATGTACATCAATGATAACTTGCCCCAACTCATTGCAGGTAAGGAGTTGTCCTTCCACACTTTCTGTGACTGCCATTTGCGTAGAATGCATCACTTCATTGTTACTGTAGCTCAATCTCTACGGAATTCCAATAGATATTGAAATGTTGCTTTGCAATTCTTCACCGCATGTTGAGATACAATGAATGTTGTTGAAATTACAGAGGACACAGATGTGGAAACTGGCCAGAGTTTGAGATCCATCCATACCCTTCCACCAGAACTTGTGGAGTACGTTCGTGAAGACAACCGGCATTTTATGCAGGAACTGGAAGAGTGGAATGATGAGCAAGTCCGAAAAATCCCACAGAAGGAACTGGTTGCAATGTCTGCAGAACAGGAGGCTGGGGGCAGCACTGCAGAAGGTAACGTTGTGTTGGGGTCTAGAATAATCAATATCCAGTTCTGGATATGAAACCTTTCAAGGAAAGGACTAATGGAAGCTTTCATTGGTTAGAACGAGGTAGATTAGAATGGTAATGCCTGCTGTACCATCATGTCGCCTGCAGGAGGTGCTCCCGGGACCCACAGATGGCCAGGAGAGGAGAGGAGAGTAGAGGGACCCAATTCACGGGAACTGCTCCAGTATTTTAGACTTTGAATAATGCAAATAAAAATGTTGGCGACCACATGTGACACATATGCAAAGAGAATCTCACTGAGCAGTTACATGGGTGACAAGTAAAGCAGTATTGAACTGTAGGGAGACTTTCCGATCGCAGTTTGAGTTAGAGATGTGTGAGAGACCTCGACAGTAAGAGTTCAGGTTTATTATGTGGGACCAAGACAGGTGTGAATAGTGTGGACAACTTCTAGCAATGACCAGTGCTTTGGGGCTTATAATTTTTCAATGATTCTCATCTGTGAAAGCAGATTAAAGGACAGGGGAACGCACTGTTTACGCACACAGCCCTCATCACATTCTAACCCCATTTCAGATTCATGTGATTCACGTGCTGTTCTCCAAAACACTGAGAACGTTTAAGACCAGGAATTGAAAGTTTCAAACGTTGATTACAATTCTGAAGCTATCTTTCGACAGATTAGTTTTAGCTGCATAGCAGCGTAAACTCTTGTCCTTCTCTCATTCCCTGTGTCATACAGAAGAGAGCGTTGCCAGCCAGCAGACAACATGTTGTGCTTCTGCCAAGCATGCTGTGATGGTGAAGGATCAAACTGCCCAGGCCATTGAGAAAGCTGCAACCTCATACGAGAATGTTGGTGCTAAAGCTGCATTGAAGGAGGTGAGAGAATCAGCCGTTTACTACCATTCCTTTTACGTTAAAGTCAGTGGATAGTTTTAAGGCGGGGATTGATAGATTCTTGATTAGTACGTGTGTCAGGGGTTATGGGAAGAAGGCAGGAGAATGGGGTTAGGAGGGAGAGATAGATCAGCCATGATTGAATGGCGGTGTAGACTTGATGGGCCGAATGGCCTAATTCTGCTCGTACAACTTATGAACTTACTATTGTAACTTTACCAGAAGAGAAAGAGCATTCAGTCAGTTTTCAACAGTTTAATTGTGAGGATGTCCACTGTATTTGGTCACCGACTGAAATTTAATGAGGTTTTATTTTGATCTGGTCTTTGAGAAAAGTGGTGCAGGAAAAGGCCCTATTTTAGAATCTTGATGTCGAACTTGAACCCGTCCACACACGCCTAGTGTGTTTATTGTTTAAGTTTCCGTTCCACAAAACTGGTTTGTACCCTAACCAAGAGATCGTTCTACAAACGTCAATCTAGGACATATATCCACTCGTGAGGAGAATCATAGTATGTTGCAATCTCATCCTGACCCACTTGCACTGAAATACTTTCCCTACAAGATGAAGGAGCAAAACCCATGTCATCATTTTGATGAGGCTAGTTTTAATTGTCCGAACATGGTATTGTATTGGTGGAGTTTACCTGGTTCTCTGTGACCACCTGGGTTTTCTCTGTTAGACCCAGTTTGATGTTACTGGCCCAGGTGTGTATGTAGGTGGTAGTATCTAGGGGGATGCAGGTGGGTGGGTGATGGTCGGTCAGTGCAGACTGAGTGTCCAGAGGGCAGTTTCCTTGTTGATTCTCGCTGCCCCTTTAGGATCTGTCGTTGCATCAAAAGTGAACGTGCATTAACCAGCGCTCCTGTCAAATGGCATTTTAGATGTCAAACCTTAGGTTTAATAGGATTACAACCAGACGTTGTTTGTTGCTGCATTATCTATGTCCCCTTGATTGTTTATCCAACTTGCTTTCCAATTACCTGATGCTTTGTCTTATTAAAACTGTTCTGTTAGCAAAGTGTAAATGACTCCCAGTATAATAGGTGTTTGGGGAAGATGCCTGCAGATTCCCATTGCAAGGAGGAGGTGGAGGTAAGTACTTATAACCCCTTAAGCTTCCATAAATTCTCTGCCTTACCGTCACATACCCTCTCGTGCACCATGTCTCTCAGTAACTTTGTAGACAAATCGCTCAGTTCATTCTCCCATGCAGCCGGGCTTGGATTGTGAAATTATACCATCGTTCTGCCATCAGAGAGGAGATTTGTACACTTGGGCTCGGTAATCTCGGTTTTAGCTGAAGAATGGATATGTTTTATAAAGAATAGTTTATCCTTTTAAAGAGAATGTGGGAGATTGTACAATGAGATGAATAGCAAGTTAACATGTTTTGGCCAAGCGAGGAACATTGTTCAGGACACTGGGAGAATCTTGCAATATTTTCATAACATCTTCACCACAAGACTTGTGTCTGTTTCTATGTCTATGGTGAGCACCATTACAACATTCTCCCTGTATCCTGACCAATATTCGTTTCATAGCCAAAATCATCTTCCCTTGCCCTTTGTGTAATTGCATCTCTCGGGGTACAATGTGGTTGCTACATCTGTACAATGGAGCAGTTCATGAACCAACCACAGTGTTGTTGCGTTGATGAGATGGTGGGGTGGTTCAAGTGATGAATGACCTTCCTGTAGTTCCACTCATAGTAAAGCACATGCCCATCTCCTACGCTGCTTGGGTCGCCTACAATCCAACGGAGGGAATATTGAATTCTCCAATTAGCAGTAATACGGCACTTATCTCCCCTCTTTCCTGTGCTTCCTTCAACTCACTTCTCCCATTATCCTTCACCCCCTCATCTCCTTCCACTTATATCCCTCCCTCTGGCTTTACATTTTATAGTCACCCTTTTGTTTCCTTCTCATCTCGAGCCTTTGTCCACTCATCTGGCAATCAAACCCTCATGCTGGGACATTGTCATGGACCTACCGGTCTTTACCACCATTGTCCCCCAACGCCAAGAAGGGTCTTGATGTGAAACGTCACCTGTCCATTTCCTCCAGAGATGCTCCTTGACCCTCAGAGTCACTTCAGTGCTTTGAGTTTGTTGCAAGTTTCAGCTCCTGCAGTTCCTTGTGTCTCCACAGCACGGCGCTCTCTAGGTTCATCATGCATCTTTTGGCTTTATTCCAACATTGTGAATCGCTGATTTTGTGGTTGTGAAGTTAAAGTGAGCAGGATATCTGGAGCAACACAAGTCTATCTTCGGTTTAAACCAGCATCTGCAGTTCCTTCCTACACATTATAACCATATAACAATTACAGCACGGAAACAGGCCATTCGGCCCTTCTAGTCCATGCCGAACACATATTCTCCCCTAGTCCCATCTACCTGCACTCAGACCATAACCCTCCATTCCTTTCCCATCCATATAACTATCCAATTTATTTTTAAATGATAAAATCGAACCTGCCTCCACCACCTTCACTGGAAGCTCATTCCACACAGCTACCACTCTCTGAGTAAAGAAGTTCCCCCTCATGTTACCCCTAAACTTCTGTCCCTTAATTCTCAAGTCATGTCCTCTTGTTTGAATCTTCCCTACTCTCAGTGGGAAAAGTTTATCCACGTCAACTCTGTCTATCCCTCTCATCATTTTAAAGACCTCTATCATTATTTGTGGGTGATGTTGATTATGGTGTTCCTGAGATGCGATTAGAAGTTATATCAATGGAAATTGTCTTATTGTAGTAACAAGGAACTGCAGATGTTGGTTTATACCAAAGGTAGACACAGAGTGCTGGAGTAACTCAGCGGGTCAGGCAGCATCTGTGGAGAACATGGATAGGTGACGTTTCACAGAGTGCTGGAGTAACTCAGTGGGTCAGGCAGCATCTGTGGAGAACATGGATAGGTGACGTTTCACAGAGTGCTGGAGTAACCCAGCGGGTCAGGCAGCATCTGTGGAGAACATGGATAGGTGACGTTTCACAGAGTGCTGGAGTAACTCAGCGGGTCAGGCAGCATCTGTGGAGAACGTGGATAGGTGATGTTTCACAGAGTGCGGGAGTAACTCAGTGGGTCAGGCAGCATCCATGGAGCTAAGGAAATAGGCAATGTTTCGGGTCGAAACCCTTCCGGGTTTCGGCCCGAAACGTTGCCTATTTCCAGAAGGATTTTGGCCCGAAACGTTGCCTATTTCCTTCGCTCCATAGATGCTGCTGCACCATAACTGAGTGGGTCAGGCAGCATCTCTGTAGAACATGGATAGGTGACGTTTCACAGAGTGCTGGAGTAACTCAGCGGGTCAGGCAGCATCTGTGGAGAACATGGATAGGTGACGTTTGGGTGGGAACCCCTCTTTACTTTTTGGGAAAGCTCTCTTCAGGCTGAGACACCAACTCTACAGCACGCTGTTCCCATGCCTCAACTCAACGGATTATACCAAGAGAGTGATTTGAAAAAATATCTAATATAGGCCTTTTCACACAAAGGGTGGTGGGAGTATGGAACAAACTGCCAGAGGAGGTAGTTGAGACGGGGACTATTGTAACGTTTAAGAAACAAGTACGTGGATAGGATAGGTTTGGAGGGATATGGGCCAAACGCAGGCAGGTGGGACAAGTGTTGGTTGATGTTGGCAAGTTGTGCCGAAGGGCCTGTTTCTACGCTGTAAGACTATAACTTTGTCAAACATTCATGGACTGGAAGTTGCAGGGAATTCCAGAATTCATCTTCCAGACCAATTCCACAAACAGGTGGAGATGAACAATCTTGAATAGTTCCGCCTTCTGTAAATTCCAGGGGCAAGCTGCTCCAGCTTCAGTGACATCAACCAATTACTAACTCTCTCACTGCAGAGTTGGATTTAAACTCAAGTCTCCAGATTATTAGACTAATCTCATGGCTACTAGTCCAATGCTACCATATCCATATCCAAATACTTCTTCCTAGTCCAGTTGTTTGCTTCTATTTAGTGCGGGCTATTATACTTGCTCCATCTCATCTTCCTTCGATGATCATTCTTGTCTTTCCCTGTCCTCATTCTTCCCCTCCCTTTCCTTTTCTTTTCTCTGCTCTTCCCCCCCCCACTGCTCTACGAGCTAGTCTGAAACAGACCAGGAGACCACGGAAACCAAAGAGAACTCTGAGGCTGAAGCAGAATGGGAGCCGGAGGCAGAGATGCTGAGTGGGCTGGAACAGGCGTCCGAAACTGCTGGTACCCAGATATCAGAGGTGGACATTCCAAATGTGGGGAAGGTGCAGGTTCGCCATGATGCTGATGGCTACAACGAGGAGGTATCAGGTCGACTGGAGATTGGGCAGGGCAGGGGGGGTCATTGGGGCAGGGGTCATTGGGGCAGGGGTCATTTGCTTACTGATTACACTGTAACTACATATTTTATCATTTGAGGAAGCTTCTTGGCTAAACAAGTTTATTGTTTTTGTTAATGTTGCCATTTTACTGGCAATGTGACCAATGCAGTAGATCACGGGATAGGATGCAACTGATGCCAGAGTCTAGTCGCCCCTTACAGAGACGCTCATGGTTCATTGCTCCAGTAACAGTTTAATATTCAAGACCTGTAGTTGGCTTTGTAACCAGTGCAAATGTGTAGCCTTGGTTTGGGCTCACATCAGTTGCACTTCAGCAGTTGTCTGAGCAACCATGTAACATTATAAAGTGATTTCAAAACGAGAACATATCTCTGGGAATAAACCATGAGACCCTGTCACTGTGTGTGTGCGTTTGTGTATGTGTACACACACACACACACACACACACACACACACACACACACACACACACACACACACACACACAGACACAAACACACACACACACACACACACACACACACACACACACACACACAGACACACACACACACACACACACACACACACACACACACACACACACACACACACACACACACACACACACACACACACACACACACACACACACACACACACACACACACACACACACACACACACACACACACCAGCAAACACACACACACACACACACACACACACACACACAGACACACACACACACACACACACACACACACACACACACACAGACAAACACACATACAGACAGACACATATGCGCAAACACACGCGCACACACACACAGAGACAAACACACGCACACAGACAGACACACACACACACACACACACACACACACACACACACACACACACACACACACACACACACACACACACACACACACACACACACACACACACACACACACACACAACCACACCAACCAAGAGCTTTGTATTTCAAGCCAATATCTGCCCAATGTTTCAAGACTTCACAATGTCTTCCAACTGATCACTATATAAACTCTCCCATTTGATGCTTGGGTTTGAAATAACTTGTATATCTGACACCTGTAATCTAGTGAGACTAAGGTGATTTGGGATGAGCATTATCAATAACATCTAAGGTATTGATCAGACTTTTATGCCAACTACTTTAACCTTAATGCATGTTGTGGTTAGTATTGGTCAATGTTTTTTAAATGTATATAGATTCCACTTCAGTATTTGACCTATGTACTGTGACCTTTGCACTGACCTTTCTCTCTGTCTCTCTACTGTGTTTGTCCTCCTCTGGGTGGCTTGTGTCAGGAGATGTTGAGTCCCGCCATGCAGGGCATCATTCTAGCTATTGCCAAGTGCAGGCCAGTGTATGATCAGGATGGTGCAGAGGCAGGGCTCGTCAAGGTACCTCCTTTACAACACTATGCTTTGCATGTGACTTGTGCAGACTTTACATTATTTCATGCTGCTAATATGATGTGATTGATTCTAATATGTTGCCTGTTTCATCGTGACTTTGACCATTTCTTTACGTTAAGATTTCTTACAGGATCTTAAACTAGAAAGAGGCTGTGTGTTGGCTATTCAGTTGGTTCCTTTCAGCATTATGTCAGACACAACACAATTAATTACTCCCACTTCATTATATATTGAGAGTTATTTCAGAACCTTGTATTCCCTTCCAGGCAGTGCATCTTAAAGAGTGAAGAGTATTGGTGGAGAGTGTTCTTTCCCCACAGTTATGAATGAGTACATGTTGGTGGGCACATCCCTCTGGCCCGTAGCATAGGAGTGACACAACCTCCACCTTTGTACATGAGCAGCAAGTCCCAGACTGCCACAAGGATGTGTGTGTGGGCTTGGGCAGATTGGATTTTGATAGGGACATGTTTTGGTCAGCTCTGGGTGACATTAACCCCTAGTCTGAGATACACGTGTTAAATGGCAATTGAATTTCTTTGAACCTACCTGGATTCGGTGAATTTTCTACTGTATTAACTCAAGTTGTGAATTAGTCATAGAACCAAGCAGGTTAACTTAGTATCTCCTGCCTCACATTCTGTGGTTTCAGGATTGATATTTTAAATTAGCCATGGAGTTATATAGTTCAACCTTTATGTAATGCAAATATCCAGGGGTGACATCAATCCCGTGCAAAGTGAAAATAATGTTTACCTGATTCCTTCTCGGTGAGGTGAAGGCACAGAAGCACACACCTGGAACTGTAGTGAATCCAGGTGGCTCTGAATGTGTCCGATTGTCACAGTGGCCAAGGAAATGTTTATGGATTATCATAAAGGGCAATTGGAGAAATATTTAGAGGGAATTCCAGCGGAGAAGGTATTTAGGTTTGCGTAATTTCTACACTTTAAGTCAAGTGAGGCAACTAATGCTGCCTCCACAAAATGCTCTTGATCCATTGAGAGGATAAGAGAAGCAACAGCAGTTTCCTCTCCCAGATGTAGATCCATCCACTGGACCTTCATCCTTATTACATTTGTGTGGCTTCATTGCCCAATTGGTCATTGACATCTGACATCAGCCTCCCAAAACAGTCATTCATTTTCAGTCTGTGTCACAGAAGAATATGGACAGACAGTAGATGATCCCAAAGCTTCTTGGAAACATTACAACATCCTCATTGATGTGGTAATCCCTCACTGTCGACTGCTCAAAGTGGAGTAGATCCATTTTGGATGGAATTTGAGAACTGCAAGATCGTTGGGTATGACCACACTGAAGGCCAGACAAGATCCAGTTGCCTGTCCTAGCAAGCATGTTCTACCCCCTTCCCCTTGCGGTCAATGTAACCCTCATTATTGGCCTCAACGGTCACAGAACTGGAGTGAAGGTAGTCACCCCTAGTCCAGGGGGGTAGTTGAAGAAGATAGCAACAAAAACAAGAGTTGAAACTGACCCTGTCTTCCAGCAGAGTGCAAGGACGATAGACACTAATTGCTGGAGTAGCTCAGGAGGACTGTTTATGTCTTTCCATTATTTCCACAAACTAATAATTCTCCAGTCAGGATACACGGTGAGCAGATGAAATCACCTAAACATAAATACATCAAAATATGATAAATAACTTTTAAGATTATGAACCAAGTGTTTTGATGTAAATAGTAAGGTTTCTCTTGAGGATTTAGTGATTTGCAACTATCTTTTTAGGAATGGTTTCCTTACAAATTGTTGCCATCAGCTTCTGTTATCCATTGGTGAATCTATGTGCATGATTTTTATCTTTGAAAGAACTTCCTGACATATGAGTCTTTGCCGTGTAAATGTGTATCTGCCTGAAAGGGGCCACATTGTGTCCAACCTCAGGCATAGATTACCTGGTCATTGTTCAGCAGACAAATATGGTTGAAGTGGAGTTTGTTGGTTAGCGCTGGGTGTAAGGGGCACTGCGGTCCGTGTTGGTCTCAGTCACACCTGCTATGAGCCTGCTTTTGCTTGCTGCATGCAAGATCTAATGTGTACCCATCATCTCATAAAGGAATGATGTCTCTGATATGTTAAAGTTTTCACCATCCACCCATGTTGATTCAGCTGCTGTTTTATAGTTTGGTGCCCAGTATAGTGTGGTGCCCAGTGTACAGTGTGGTGCCCAGTGTACAGTGTGGTGCCCAGTTTACAGTGTGTGCCCAGTTTACAGTGTGGTGCCCAGTATACAGTGTGGTGCCCAGTTTACAGTGTGGTGCCCAGTTTACAGTGTATCCAGTTTACAGTGTGGTGCCCAGTTTACAGTACAGTGTGGTGCCCAGTGTACAGTGTGGTGCCCAGTTTACAGTGTGGTGCCCAGTGTACCAGTTTACAATGTGGTGCCCAGTTTACAATGTATCCAGTTTACAGTGTGGTGCCCAGTATACAGTGTGGTGCCCAGTGTGGTGCCCAGTTTACAGTGTGGTGCCCAGTTTACAGTGTATCCAGTTTACAGTGTGGTGCCCAGTGTACAGTGTGGTGCCCAGTGTACAGTGTGGTGCCCAGTGTACAGTGAGGTGCCCAGTTGAATGTTTGCTTTGTGCTGCCCTCCCTCCTCTGTTTCCAGGCATTCCATGAAGAATACTCCCGCTTGTTTGATCTGGCAAAGGATGAGCCGACACCTCAGAACGACCCTCGGCTTCAGCACGTCCTCGTTTACTTCTTCCAGAACGAGGCCTCCAAGCGGGTCATCGAACGAACTCTGCTGGAACAGTTTGCAGATAAAAACCTGAGTTATGATGAAAGGTGTGGATTGGTCGAACACAAGTTATAGCTGCAAGTCCACTGAGCAGCCTGTCCTCTAAACATCAACCCATCGACTGCATCTCCTGTGGTTCTGCTCCCCCTCCCCCAGACACAACAAGGAGAGTTCCCCTGGATTTCACCTTTCACCCCACCACCTTCTGCATTCAACACATCATTCGCTGACATTCCACTTACATTCAACACAATCCCATTACTACTCGCATCTTCCCATCCCCATCCCTCTCCACTTTGCGCAGAGACCGCTCCCTCCACAACTCCTTGCTTCTCATACTTGCCCCTGTAACCACAGGAGATGTAACACAGTCCTAATATCTCCTCCTTCATATCCATCAAGGGACCTCTGCGGTCCTTCCAGGTGAGGTAGAGGTTCCTTGTGTCAAAATTGGAAGGAAGTGTCTAGGCTTAGAGAGGGAGATTTAGAGTTGGGTACCTGGGAAGATGAGATAGATCTGGCAATGTGGAATAATATTGGAATGCAGAAGAGGTCAGTTGGAGAAACGTTGTAGTTGGTGCATGTGGATCTTTGTGGAGTGACTGAGAAGGGGGGTGGGATGGAAAATGTTGAAAGGGATTTCAATGCCATGTTAAACAGTAACCATTGTGGGCACCAGCAATGAAATGATAGTTCTATCAGGAAACTCCAAATTCATCAAGTGTGGCTCTAATCCCAGACTAATCTGGTTTGCTGACATAAGTGATGGGAGTAGAATGATGCCATTTGCCCATCGAGTCTACTCCACCATCCAGTCATGCATCTTCTCCGTGAAATCTCAACTGGAAACCCCAGCTATAGTTTTACGGGATGACTAGTGATGGGTAATAATGAGAATTCTGCAACAAATGTTTTTCTTTCCCTTTTGTTGTCCTGTAGGTCTATAAGTATCATGAAAGTGGCGCAGGCAAAACTAAATCTGATCGGCCCATCAGACATGGACATGAAGGAATACAAGGTATTGGTGTTGTTGAATGTCATGTGATCTGTCCACCATGACATGGCGATGAAACACAATTAATGAGCATTCTTGCAAATTCATTTTCAGTTTCTGATATAAATCCACTTCATTATTTCTCTCAAATGTCTATTTATCAATCAGTTTAGTTTAGAGATTCCGTGCAATATCCCTTCAGCCCACCGAGTCTGCCCCGCACGTTAACACTATCCTACACACTCTAGGGACAATTTACATTTATACCAATTTACCTCCAAACTTGCATGACTTTGGAGTGTGGGAGGAAACCAAAGATCTCGGAGAAAACCCATGCGTTCACGGGGAGAATGTACAAACTCTGTATAGACAGCACCCGTTGTCAGGATTGAACCCGGGTGTCTGCCGCTATAAGGCAGTAACTCTACCGCTGCACCTTGTACATGTACACATGCCGCCTCTTGTACATGTCAAATGCTGTCATAGATCCAGAGGCTTCCTTGTGTGACAGAACCCAAGTGTTGCATTCTTATCCTTTCCAACATGTACAATGTCTGACTGCAGATGCTGCCCTCAGTAGGTGATATTTGTCTTTCTTTACACACTGTGTTCAATATTGAGGCAACATTTCTGTTTCCAGGAATGGCACGACGACTACAGTTTGTTTCGGAAAGTTTCTGTCTACTTCCTCACTGGACTGGAATGTTACCAAAATGGAAAGTAGGTATTAAATGTTATGAATTCCAGCGGCGACTCTGATTCAGGGCGTTTGTTTATAACTGACATTGTCCATTGCCTTCAAGACTTCGGTGATGATGTTGTTATTCTCATGGGGAAGTCTCTCTAAACTAGCCTGGGGCATGAGAAATAGTTCAGGACATCAGGCATGAGTGGAAGATCTGTGACCAACACGTCCCTCTGGCCTCTGTGGAAATTAGCTGCTAGAACTGGTTAGTTGCCTGATCACTCAGGTGGAAGCCAGCCCCTAGATCCAGGTCACACAGGAGACAAGGGGCAACTTACTGGTTTATAAAGTCCAATGGGTGTATGGAAGATGGTCTGAAAGATCATATATTGTCCTTAGCAGCCAGGATTCTTGTAGCTATGATATAATAAGTACTGTTTAAAATAATGCTCGATATGTTGCAGATGCCGTGAATCACTAACGTACCTGGTCCACGCATACCACAGCAACCTGAAGCTGTTGAAGAATGGGAAGAAACGGGGCGTTGATGAGACTTTGATTGGTTACTACAGGAGAAAGTGCCTTTTGGTCAGTCACTGCCTCAGTAGAATATTCAACATTTAATGTTTTATTAAAATACGTTTGTACAGATCTATAGATAGGAAAGGTTTGGAGAGCCATGGGTCAAATGCAGGCAAATGGGACTAGCCCAGTTTGTCAATGTGAGCCAAAGGGCCTCTTTCTGGGCTGTTTACCCCTGATTCTCTGACTGTATTAAAAGCAAAACTGCTTCAGGAAGAGAAGAGACAGGTTAATACCAGACCTCTTGCCAAACCTGTGAGAATCCCAACCCAAGAGAATGAATTATATCTCTCATCTGCTGCTGGCATTGTCCAATCCAGTTCTTGAGCACGTGGCCTTTGACATTTGTCCTGTTGCCACCATTGTTGTACTGTGCATCTGTTTGGTTCCTGCATCAAGTCTTGTACTCCTGGTGTTCGCTTATCTCCATCCAAGTCTGGAATTGTTACTGATTCATGCTTACGGCATCTTGTAGATCAATATTGAAAAGTACTGTCGGCTGAATGATGCCATAGAGAATCTTGCACTTGCTCTAATCCACACACGGTGTTTGCAGGAACAGGAGAGATAAGAGAGATATGATTTGTCATAAACGGTGAGACAACTGGACAATATGCTAACGTCTGCCTTGGGAACAACTGCCTTGCATTTCTTGTTAATTACCTCATTGCAGGACATTAGGGCTGGTACTTATAATGCGCAGCTCAAATAATGAGTTTGTCATTCCAGCAAGGACACGCAATCAGAGACCAGCAATCTGTTTTTTCAGGCCTAATTTTTAATTAAATATATTTAAATTTTTAAACGTTGATTTACTTTCTTCTCTTTCCTATCTCTCATTTTCTGCAGCTCATCTGGTTTATCAATTCCTCTGCATTTATAATCCCTTTACTTCTCTATCTGTCCCTTTTGACTCTAATTCTCATTTTTTAGTTTTATCTCAGCTGTAGTTTAATGTGCTGTAATTACAGATACCAATTCAGGTTGGGTGTGCAACATGACCTATTAGCCTTACCGTTTATGATGTTCTATGTAATCTGTTAGCTTCATTCATAAAGTATTTTTGTAGAATAAAACTCTTCTCTCCCTTCTGATTTGTCTTTCCTGGAGCATCCTCCTCATGTGACCCCAGCAACATTTTTTTCACTTGCTAATGTTTAGTGAACTTCCCTTGATTCCCCAGTGACTGTCACCTTCACGATATTGGTATTTCAAACACTCAATGGGTAAAGATTAGATTGAGTGTAGGAATTATAAATCTCTTGAGCCTGTAAGACCACCTGACATTTCCTCCCCACAGATCTCTCTACCAACCTTTAAATTATTTTACATTTAAAGACATACTTCAGCTCATCTTTCCGAAGCTGCAGAAAATAGTCTGGACTATTGAATCCTGCCTGTTGGTTGATAGCATTTGCCCCATGGACAGGAATAGACCAGTTACCATTGGAACCCTTTTCCAGTGGCTCTAGTATGCAGAACTAGTTGTGAGGGGGAAGGTGGGGGTTGCCCTGATGTCTGAGCCAGTTAATAGTTTGTGATAACATTATGGCATTGATGCCAATACAAGCAGACACACCATTTGCTTGGTGTCAACTCACTAACGTGTACTTGCACTTCTCTCTGCAGGAGCTGAACGCACATGCTGCACAGTTGTTTGAAAGTGGGAATGAGAGTGATGTAGCGGAGGGACTGAGCATAATGAATGACCAAGTCATTCCATGCATGCATCTGATAGTCAACCATGAGCTCTCTGAAGAAGACCTTGGTGCTGTGGAGATGATGAGAAACCACTGGTGTTCCTTCCTTGGTGAAGACATGGATTGTAAGTCTTGGTATCTTTCCCCCAAAGCCGGCAAAGAAGGAAAATTCAGCCCTTTTATGTCTGTGTTTAATTCCAACATTTTGTCTAATTTATCCTTTGTCCTTCATGACTGGTTCTCTCTGGATCCTGGTCAACATGTGGGTCATCTGGTGGAAGGAGGTCTTGTAATTGGGTCTCAGTGCTGCTCCTTCTCACTAATCTCCATGAGATGAATACAGGCAGATTATTCATGATAAAGGTTTTCTCAGCATCTATTATGGATATCCAGCTGTGTCGTGTTACACTTTGAGCCTGAAGTTTACCAGCGAGTGGTTCACAGTTTAAAACAAAACATTTGACAATCAGGGTCCATTTTAAGGGCTTCTTAGATTGAAGGTTTTAAATAAATGACTACTGAAATCAGCCGCTGTACATATGCAATTATCCGAGTAGGGTCCAAACCCATTTCACTCCGTTAGATAATTTTAATTAATAGTTGGTAGCACTAAATCAAGTAATTAAAGCCTCTGGGGCCCACCACAAGACTACGACAGATATTCTAAGGGAATTTTCTCATGCAGCTATTCTTCTTCTTGTGTACGGCGTGCACAGCCTAAAGTTGAAGGACGACTTGTTCTATTTGATCTTACTTGATTGTGCACGCCAGGTTGATGCATTAGTTGAAACAGGGCGGACCACGTGAAGGTTGCAATCTCCCAGCCCATACAGCTATTGCATTACTATGGATTTAATGTAATTATGAGACTTAGTGGATGGGTGAGATCCTGTGCCATGATTGCCAGATGAGCAAGAGGTTTAACTGTTGCTTGGGCCCAAATTCATCCATTAACCAATTCCACCAAAACATCATAATACTCTATATTCCCAAAGCAAGACACTGCAGATGCTGCTTAATACGCAAAGGGACACAGAGTGCTGGAGTAACTCAGCGGGTCGGGCAGCATCTGTGGAGAACATGGATAGGTGACGTTTCACAGAGTGCTGGAGTAACTCAGCGGGTCAGGCAGCATCTGTGAAGAACATGGATAGGTGACGTTTCACAGAGTGCTTGAGTAACTCAGCAGGTCAGGCAGTATCTGTGAAGAACATGGATAGGTGACGTTTCACAGAGTGCTGGAGTAACTCAGCAGGTCAGGCAGTATCTGTGAAGAACATGGATAGGTGACGTTTCACAGAGTGCTGGAGTAACTCAGCAGGTCAGGCAGCATCTGTGGAGAACATGGATAGGCGACATTTCTGGTCAAGACCCTTCTTATCTGAAATGCTGAAGTAATTTGTTTGCCAGTATGTTTTGATATTCGATTTATGTGGAGCCCATTTACTCAAATGGCTCAATCTGTAATCTTGGTTGATATCTATGTTTTTTGCTTTTAGCACATCTGCAGGAGAAACTCACTGAATTCCTTCCAAGGCTGTTGGACTGTTCTGCAGAAGTTCGAATCCTTCGAGAGCCCCCAAAGATCCGGCCAAACTCACCCCACGACCTGTGCAATAGGTTTGCGGCAGTAATGGAGTCCATCCACAGCACATCACCGGTCACTGTCAAATAGCTCTGCAACTGGCCGCAGGCAACTGGAATCTTCAATACTTGACCCTGTGGTCTTTCAGCACCAAAGCACTTCAGAATAATTTATACTGTAGCTAATTGTCACGCACTGTAATCTGTTATATCAGGAGTGGGAGAGTGGAGGAATAGCATTAGTTACATGAAATACAGGGTGCCTTTATTTTCACCCAACTTTGTATTTTGTATTGGTTGTGCAATAAAATGCTACTTATATTTTAATTCTTAGTTGTGTGCAACTGTCATTTTCTCTGTTGTGCGTCCGCACTGGGCCACGTACACTGGGGCCTGTACACTGGGCCTCACCTACACTGGGCCTCACCTACACTGGGCCTCACCTACACTGGGGCCACGTACACTGGGGCCACGTACACTGGGGCCACGTACACTGGGCCTCACCTACACTGGGCCTCACGTACACTGGGCCATGTACACTAGGCCCCACGTACACTGGGACTCACCTATACTGGGCCCCACGTACACTGGGCCTCACCTACACTGGGCCCACACGTACACTGGGCCTCACGTACACTGGGCCTCACCTACACTGGGGCCACGCACACTGGGCCTCACCTACACTGGGCCCCATGTACACTGGGCCTCACCTACACTGGGCCATGTACACTGGGACGCACATACACTGGGGCCACACGTACCCTGGGCCTCACCTACACTGGGCCTCACCTACACTGGGCCTCACCTACACTGGGCCTCACCTACACTGGGCCTCACCTACACTGGGCCTCACCTACACTGGGCCTCACCTACACTGGGCCTCACCTACACTGGGCCTCACCTACACTGGGGCCACGTACACTGGGCCCCGCGTACACTGGGCCTCGCGTACACTGGGCCCCACGTACACTGGGGCCACGTACACTGGGCCTCACCTACACTGGGCCCCGCGTACACTGGTTCGCTGCTCTACCGCTGCACCGCTGTTTGTGGCACATTATGTGCTTTCACTCTAAGTGTTAAATTAGAATTGTTACTGAAAGGTAGAGAGAGGGGGAGAGATGGGAAAGCAGCAGCGTAGATCAGCTGTGATCTTGAACAAGAGTAGACTGGAGTAATCTGTAGGAAGGAACTGCAGATGTTGGTTTAAACCGAAGATAGATACAAAAAGCTGGAGTAACTCAGCGGGACAGGCAGCATCTGTGGAGAGAAGGAATGGGTGACATTTCAGGTCGAGACCCTTCTTCAGACTGGAGTTATACAGTTCACTCTCATCGCTCTTGTTGAGAGTTGTGCAGTTTCAGGCATTCTCCAGCAGATGCCACTGCTAGACTACAGTTGCAGAGGTCTATAGATTAATCAACCTCTTAACTTTATCTCTTAATGGAACCGCAACTATTACAGGAATTAAACTTTCACCTCCTCACTGGATGCCGGTGACATTTTATCTCGAATTGTTTAATTCAATTCTATATAAAGTTACTGCAATTCTGTTTAACTGTTGAAGTTATTTGGTTAATTGATGTTTTTTGCAAAGAGTTGAATTGTAGCTTTTTTCCCCCCCAATGTATTCACTTTGTAAACGTTCTAATGAATGATTACAGGCCTTAAAACATTAACAGTACTTCACTTGGGTGTTGGCAGATTGAACGTTCTCCAGTACAATGTGGAATAACATTGCTTTCATGGATATAATGGACTCGAGTAAATTGGACTCCAGTGGTTTTGGATAGTGAGAACCCTTTGAAAATTCTCCCAACAACTTGTTCATCAAAGCACTGAGCTTTTACATGAGATTAACCAGCCACCACAACTGTGGATATAGAGCTCATCCAATGACTCGTTTGAGTTGAAGCTTCATCGCACCAGGAATATGGGGTCAATCCCAACTGTGGGCGCTGTCCGTCTGGAGTTTGCATGTTCTCCATGTCTCCCTGCATGCTTTTCTCCCACATTCCAAGACGTGTGAGGGCATGGGTGGGTAAATGTTGCTGAACAGGCCTTGCTACATTGCTTCTTGTTGATGGAACAGCCACATTGCACCAGCGTGATAGATAGGGTGACAATGTTTAAGAAACAGTTAGACTGCTACATGGATAGGACAGGTTTGGAGGATTATGGGCCAAACACAGACAGGTGGTTCTAGTGTAGCTGGGACATGTTGGTCGGAGTGGACAAGTTGTGCTCAAGGGCCTGCTTCCATGCTTTATCACTCTATAACTATTATCAGCCATGATCAAATGGTGGAACAGACTCGGGCCGAATGGCCTTATGTCATGGTCTAGGAGGTTAGGCAGGCAATTCTGAATTGATGTTGATCAGTTCCTTGGAGTTACCTGTTCCAATGCATTAGCCTTGGGTTATCGAGCCTTATTCAGCTTTTTCTTGGGTGAGTTCTGGAGGTGAAGTATAGGAAAGGAGAACAGGAAGTGAAGGCTTTGACCCATAACTGTGTTGTAAATGATTCCCAAATGTCTGCTCTATAACAACGTTATATTACCCTTTTATACCCCCCGTGTCTGCCAGCCAATGCTACAATGTCCTGTGGGTATAATCCAGTTCAAAAGTTATTGATCTTGTAACTCAATGTTAATATTTTCCCCCAATGATGTACAAACTTGGACCAGTGATGTATCTGTAATATGGAGCCCCAGGAGACCATCACATCACATAGCGTGCGTGATAAACATCCATTTGCACCGATACCCTTTGTGGCATTGACGCAAATATCTTGCACATCCTGCAAATGAATCATCTGAAACACATGAAGAACTTGTAAGTAATTAATAAAACCAGCGTCAGTGACATATCTACTGATCAGTAATTAGTAGTCCGCCCTTCTGTATGTAGGCGGCCGGCCAGGTGCCTGCGCTTAATGAGCAGGCTGTTGCTTTACCTCATTCTAGTTCTTGTGAAATTGGACTGAACCTGCTGCTCCACAAGTTCTTGCACGCAGCGTGTAAGCGACAGTGTTTTCAGTGATATTGTCAATCACTGACTGTGTCGCGTTCTCAGCCTCAGACGCTCGTTATCAGAACAGCTGCTCATTTTACTGAAGCAATTTTTCTCAGTGGCAATGATGATTATGTGAATAACTGCCTGAAATACTAATATCCACTGCGACCCATTAGTGGACTGTCAACTGAACTACACTGTATGGTTAGACAACTGAAACGTGGAAAGGTTCACTTCAGTGGCTCCATTGAAAAATATTCATACCACATTAACCATTGTCACTGCTTATAGTAATTTGGAGTTTCTAGTCTTAAGGGCCTGTCCCACTTTCACCACCTAATTCACGACCTTTTTTATTCGTGGACATTTTCTATTAGGCTAGAAAAGCGCCCCGACCTACTTGATGCCACGAGTATCTACGACTAGCATCCCAGCCTGCTACGACCTACCTATGACCTTGTGACGATCATGCTGCGAGTATGAGTCAAGGGCAAACTCGGCAGAGGTCATGAATTAGGTCGCGAAAGTGGGACATGCCCAGCATCATTACACCAAGAGCTCAGAAGAATTTTTCTATACCTGGCAAAGATGCAATGATACTTCAATGATAGAACACGACTTTGCAGTTTAGTGCAAGATCAAAGCAAATAGATTTGCAAATAGACCATCTTCATGAATTGAGAGTCATTCGAGTCGGCCATGTTGCCACATGTTTATCTGGTGCTCAGTTGAACAGAAAGGTTCAGACCTGCGTGGACCTTCACTTGGATCTGAGTTGCTTCATCCGAGGCTACGGCATGGCCTCAGTGTCTAACTCAAGGATGGTTGGGCTGGGTGGAGGGAGCATTGCTATTTTACTTTGCATGAGTAGTAGTAAAGTATAAGACCTATTCTCCACACCACATCGTGAGAAAGATGAGCAGCATTCTCACTCTGTTGCTCCCATTCACAGTTTAGGATCTAAGGTGGAGAATGTTCCACAGATCATTTGATAATTTACCCAGCAGCTGCTGGCTTCAATGTCTGACCAACAATGACCATCCAACATGGATTAATATCATAGATAAACATTTATCAAAACATATATAAAATCGACCAAGAATAAACCAGGATGGCAAGTCTAACTGCCTGAAAGCTGATGTTAAACTTGCTCTATGTGTCAGTCTTGACCGATCTGAATTGACCTTCCCCTGAGTTAGTAGGTCCTGGGACCCTCGTTTGAATCTGTTCCAGAGACTTACATTGGTGCTTAAGTGTAGAAGGGAAAGAACATTTTTTTAAGCAAAGGTGCCATCTTTGCGAATAGAAAACCTTGATTGCTTTCATAAATCGACATAACATTTCCATTATGTGTAGGAAAGAACTGCTGGTTTAAATCGAAGATAGACACAAAATGCTGGAGTAACTCAGCGGGACAGGCAGCATCTCTGGAGAGAAGGAATGGGAGACCCTTCTTTGTCACCCATTCCTTCTCCAGAGATGCTGCCTGTCCTGCTGAGTTACTCCAGCATTTTCTGTCTATCTAACATTTCCATTAGTTACTCACCAGGGGTCAGGATTGTTTTACAAGCAGGAGCATGTATTAAGAATGGATATTTTTGAAAGAACTATTAAATATTGTTTTATTCATTGAACCAGGGAGAGGTGGCAGATACACGCTTGGCTGCAGTTGTTGGTGTTTGTCACATCTTCCTACCCAGCCTCATTTCCTGCAAAGTCATTGTCAGTATAATGTCAGATATTCTTAGACTTCAATACTTTTCTCTGAAATGTTATAAGAAACCTGTTTGAAATCGTATTAAAGGATTATTCCCAGTAGTAATAAATACAAATCTTACTGGGATTTCTTTGTGGTTTCAACATATTTAATTGTCCTATTTAATTTAGAGTTTGGTTTAGAGTTTGGAGATATAGCGTGACAACATCAAGCACATGCCAACCATTGATAATCCACAGATCCATGTTAGCCCACTTTCACATCCAACACACTAGGGGCAATTTACAAAGGCCAATTAACCTTCAAATCTACACGTCTTTGGAATGTGGTAGAAAAACCAGGGAAAACCCACACAGTCACAGGCAGAACTGGATAATCTCAGCTCATCAGGTGCCTCACCAAAATAACCATTCTTGTGGAGTTCCAGTGCACGGAGAGAGAGTAATCAGATCATCAGCAGCTGAGAGAGAGTCGGGTTTTTACCCTGAATCCCATTTGTTTGGGTTCATTCGTGAAGGTTACTTGTGTCTTGTCCACGCACTGAGATCAGCACTGAACAGTCATTTACAATAGTTTTAAAATATGAGGAAGGGTAAAATGTAATGTATCTAACATCCCCGATGGGTTCTTAAAGTCTTTCCAAACTTACCTGTAAATCCAATAAGAATGTTTAAAATATTATTACTGTAGCAATGGAGGAACTGTGACAGGTCATTTGTGCCCAGCTTGGTTTTACTCACAACAATTCTTTACTGGAAAGGTTCAAAGTCTGCATTAAATGTCTTTATGAGGATCAACAAATGATGGATGTTGGGCCACCGGGAGCAGAGAGACGTGGCAGGCTGGAGTTCAGCAGCACGTGAATATCCTGGTTGGTTTCAGTGTCCAGCTCGTGTACTGGAAGATTGATTCTGTTTCCAACAGTCATTAGTATTTCTCAAGCTAACATGACAGGTTCAATAAATGGTTGTGTTCCACTGAGGATTGGCTAGCAATCAGTGTTTTATTGAAGTCACTTCCTCAGGAGAGTGGTTGGAATTTATGTTTCAGCTTCAATCTTCTGCTGAAGATTTAGACTCCTGCAGTCTCGTGGACTGTAAATAAAATAATTAAGAATGTATTTCTATTCCTTTATCGATATCACAGGCAAGGCCAATATTTAATATCCATCCATAGTTTTCCTCATAAAGATGGTGGTATGCAGTCTCTTTGACCCATTGCATGAATGGAATTAAGGTATTTGCATGCTAGGTTTTGGGCTTTTAAGAACATAAAGGAAACAGGGAGGGGAGTTTCAAGCCCATTCCTGTAAGATCATGGCTGATTCAATCTTAGCCCCATTGTTACCACCCTACACTCTTCCTTTACCATTTTACTCCCTCATAGTTCAAGACTCTCTGTGTTCACCTTGAACATGGGTTTGTTCCACAGCTCTCCAGGGTAAATAATTGTAAGGAGTCCTCACCCTCTGAGGGAAGAAACCCTAACGGACGACATATTACTTTGAAACCATGCCCCATAGTTGTAAATACTGCCTTGAAGACCCATCCTCCCAGTGCCCACCCTGGCAATCTCCCTCCAAATCTAGTGTTGTGCACCCTGATGTTACAGGGGACTAATGAACCATCATCACGATCTTCCATAATATGAACCCTTGACAAAGTGTTTGGTTTGGTGATTTGTGACTTGATCAGCCATGATCACATTTCATGGCGGTGCTGGCTCGAAGGGCCGAATGGCCTACTCCTGCACCTATTGTCTATTGACTTCTGTAGGGGTGAATTTCCATGACTGGAATTGCCATAATGTAGGAGTTCACCGTGTGTTTCAATGAGACTTCCGACTCTCCGATCAGTACAGACTCAACATGCTATTTCTCTTTCCATTTACCAACCACTTCATTGTAGGCATCAACGGTCCGAACCTTTGCTGTACTCCCAACACACAAGGACACACAATGCTGGAGTAACTTGACCCACTGAAATGCTCCAGCAATTTGTGTCCTTTTTGTCAACCAGCATTTGTAGTTCCTTGTTTCTAGAGTATATCTTTCCTTAGGTATGAAGGCCAAAACTGTTCATAGTACTCCAGCTGTGATCTGCCCAGTGCCCTGTTAAAGGCATCAAAGGGTCCCTAATGTACTACCCTATAACAATTGCAACAAAACCAGTCGTCCCTAATTATTTTCCACACCTACATGCCGATCCTTTATCTATTATGCACTGCGATCACAGATCCTTATTTTAAATTCTTACTTCATTTCAATGAATCATTTGTTTTTTCTTTATTCCTCCAAAGTGGAATATTCTATCTGGCAGCTACTGGCTTCTGACCAATGATGACCATCTAAATCATTACATAATACAATGTAAAATGAACTATTTAATTCAATATTCCACCTTTTTCCCCATTTACTTCCCCTATTTATAATCTCTGCAGGTGCTTTGGAAACGCGTTACAACTTGCTAACTCACCTATTGTTATAGCATTTACAAATCTATCCTCTGTGCCTTCATGCAAGTCATTACTATCCAACACCAAGTCCTGTGACAGACACTGTGCTGGTGGCTGACTGCCAATCTTAGTGACACAACCATTCCCACCCTCTGTTTTTATTAGTGTAGCCATTTCCTTGCTAATTTGGGCCCAGTTTTGGGTGCTGGCGATGCAGGGTTTGACTGGCCTGGGTGTGTTGGTGATTAGTAAACTGGTGCTAACAACAATAGCCTTTCCACTGTAACATCAACATTAGTATTCTAGACGATTATTGAAATGATTGAATTTAAATTCCTCATCCGATTACTAGTCTAAGGTAGAACCACCCTCCTCTTGTTTGCTGAGATAATAATGTGAATTTGATTGCCAGAACTGTATGAACATGTATTATATATTAAATTATGATAGGCATCTTTCCATTACTTTCATGAATATTTTTGACCACATACTTCAGTCTCTTGGGTTTCCATGAATTTATTTTTCACTTCTGTTCTGAATGGGTAAGATTGAAACAATTGAATGAATTCCAGCTAGATAAACATGTCCATGATGAGCTGCTGTTGAGACTGATAACATATTTTATGGGATGTATCTCCCAGTCAATCCATCTTGGAACAGTTATGGAACTCGCACACCTCACCTCAATCTCTATCCACGTTTTTCCACAATCTAAAGCTCGCATCTTTCAATCATGAAAACTTTGGCAAACTTCAACTGTGAAGGGGAGTTAGACTCAGTGACCCTTTTGCCGAACACATTCTTCCTCCATTCTTCACTCCCCTTCCCTGTCCCCCACCTGTAGTCCTTCCCATTTCTTCCTCCACCCCCACCTGCTAATTGTTTTCACCTGCTCCTGCCTCTACCCTTTCCCACTGCAGTTACTGCAGCACCTGCTCATCGACTGGTTCAATATAAAATTAACTTCTTCATTCTCATATGTCTTTTGGAACGATTATCTGATGACAGGTCAACGTTTATTGTCTATCCTTAATTGCCCCGAGAAGTTGATGTGAGTTGCCTTTCAGAACAGCTGTAGATAAGGTCATAAGTGATAGGAGCAGAATTAGGCCATTCGGCCCATCTAGTCAACTCCACCATTCAATCATGGCTGATCTTTCTTTCCCTTTTAACCCCATTCTCCTGCCTTCTCTCCATAACCCCTGACTCCCCACCAAGCTGGCTGATAGGATTCGAGGATCTAAGGCCAGTGACAATGATGGAATGGCAATATATTCCCAAGTCAGGAAGTTGTGCAACTTGGAGGGAACTTTGCCCATAGTTCTCCGTTTCTCGATGATCCAGGTCACAACTTAGCGAGATGCTGCTGGGGTAAGCAAGGTGAATTACTGTGCTGCATATTGTACATGACACTCTGCATTGGTGATTGATGGAATAAACCTGTATGTTGTGGTTAGGATGTCCATTAATTGGCACTTTTGCCCTGATTCTGTCTAACTTTGTGCACTCACCCAATAAGCGAAGGTTGTTGTACTGTGGTGGGCATATTTTGGAGAATGCACGTCAGCAATTTGTCAAGCTTTTGTTCTTGCTTTGTTTAGCAGGGTTGACATATCTCTGAATATTTAATGCTTTGTCTGTGCACATGTATCCACATATCCCTCGACCACCCTGCAGACTGCTGATGGAACATCACATCACCGAGGAAGCTGTGCCAATGAGAGAGAGCTGCTGTCACTTGTCCATCAATGCTGTGAATCCAACATGGACTCTCCCACATTTTTGTAGCGTAGGTCAAGTCAGAACAAACGTACTCACACGGCAAACTATGCCAGTCTCACTCATCTTAAAAGCAAGTTGTTCAATTCTCTGCTCTCTTGATAATTCCTGCAATTTCTGTTTCAAGTGTTGATTCGGTTTTCTTTAGAAAGCCTGCTGTGTGTTCTTCCATTGTGATCTCAGATATTTCAATGCAGTTTAATAACAACCTTCAGAGCAATTTCATTTTCCGTCATCATCCTCTGACAATTCCGCCAATTTACTTCAATCTGTGTTAGTGATGGACCCTCCAGCAGTGGAAAAAGTTTCAGCCTACTTATTCCATCAAAAGTTCAGTAGAACACTTTGATTACTCCACCATCAATTCTTAAATCAGTCCTTCCCAAGACTTCAAAACTTCATTTTTTCATTAAACTTTAAAATATATCCCCAATCTGTCTCTCTCTCCTGACTCATGGCACCAATCTCTCCTTTTCACCAAACTCCAGCCTTGTTTAACTAATGGAAGATTGTGTATTTATACAAATAATTAAGCAAAGCAGAGTTAAATTATCAGACTGCCCCAGAAGATCCACATATTTATGTTTCCTCTTGTTCAATGTTACTGCTTCGGTCAAAATCAGGACAGCTCAACCCTCCTTCTTCTCTTTCTCCAAACTTGCTTTTGGAACATCCTAATCCTAGCATCTTAATTTCCTTCCTTGCTTGTACCTTCCAGCCTCGGTGAATATGGTAGATATACAGTATCTTTGACTGAATAATAATTGTTGCTTTAAAGCTATTAATGTATCATATAATTTGTTGTTTTTTTATTTACAACTATATTGATCTCAAGTTCCAAAGAGATAGTCTATGAGGAGCCCTTGAATGAAGAGGTGGAGCATGTTTTGTCTTGAACTCCTTGTGTTCCATGTGTACTCATCTGTGCACTCTGTACATGGACTTTGTTGTTAGTAGATGATTTAAACTATTCCAAACTCATTCCATGTCTCACAGCTGACTTTGATCCTGCACAGTCAATAAAATCAAAAGGCAGAACATTTCCAATTTTCAGACACATGAATATCATTTTGTGCTGAGGCACTAGAACAAAATTCTGAGTATTGTCGTCAGTAATTCTTAATGTAATAAAAATGAATGGCAGATGCTAGTTTATACCAAAGATAGATACAAAGTGCTGGAGTAACTCAGCAGGTCAGGCACTATCTCTGGAAAAAGTGGATAGATAGTTTAGTTTCATTGTGCATGAGGTACAGTGAAATTATTTTTCTTGAGTGTTATCCAGTCAGTGAAAAGACTATACATAATGGTCAGAGTGATGACCACTGTAAATTGGAGGAGCAGCACCTCATATTTTGCTTGGGCAGTTTGCACCCCAGCGGCAAGAGCGGAACTCGCCATCAAAACATGGAGGGGACGGGGGACACAATTTTTTGGCGGCCATGCGCGCTTGCACACACTCACACACACACGCGCGAGGCTTCGGAGGCTCAATCCAGCGCTAAAAGCGGAGATTTTAAAATCGGAATCACAAAAATTTTGGGGGGGGGGGTCCCCCACCTCTCAAAACATGGGGGAGATGTGTCTCCTCTGCCACCCCCAGGTTTTCCGCCCCTGCCCAGCGGTATGAACATGGACTTCTCTAATTTCAGGTAGTCCTTACTTTCTCCTCCCCTTCTCAGCTCTCCCTCAGCCCACTGTCTCCGCCTCTTCCTTTCTTCCTCCCCCCCCCACCCCACCCCACCCCCTCACATCAGTCTGAAGAAGAGTTTCGACCCGAAACGTTGCCTATTTCCTTCGCTCCATAAATGCTGCTGCACCCGCTGAGTTTCTCCAGCATTTTTGTGTGTACCTTCGGTTTCCCAGTATCTGCAGTTCCTTCTTATACATAATTACATTGTTTGATGTGTATGCAGCATTTCAGGTCACTAGGGACAATGTTACATTTATACCAAGCCAATTAACCTACAAACCTGTATGTCTTTGGAGTGTGGGAGGAAACCGAAGATCTCAGAGAAAACACACGCAGTAACGGGAAGAACGTATAAACTCTGTACAGACAGCACCCGTAGTTGGGATCGAACACGGGTCTTTGGTGCTGTAAGCGCTGTAATGGGCCTGTCCCTCTTAGGCGATTTTTCAGCGGACTGCCGGCGACTGTCAAGTTGCCGGCAGTCGCCTGAAAAACCGGCAACTGGAACAGCGACTGTCAGAGTGGAACACACACACACACATCGCTTCCTTCACCAACCCGTTATGCAGGCGGGGGACAGGGCAAGTTGAGGGAGCGCTGTCTAAACAATTCACATGGTGGTGAGGGCAGAAGGCAGGTACAGGATACTGAGTTGGATGATCAGCCATGATCATATTGAATGGCGGTACAGGCTCGAAGGGCCGAATGGCCTACTCTTGCACCTATTTTCTATGTTAAGGTTTTCAAAGTCCACCTGTAACTAGATTTTTAAGCTTCATATTCATAAGAAATATATGACATGAGGAACAGAATTAGGCCATTCAGTCCATCAAGTCTGCTCTGCCATTTGATCATGGCTGAACTATTCTTCCCTCTTATCCCCATTCTCCTCCTGTAAATTTTCTTAAGGAACACTTTCAGCTAGCATTCTTTTGACCCTTTTTTATGAAATGAATACGAACACATCCCCAAATTGCAAAGAAAGAGTGGTTGTAAACGTGCCTTGTATAAGACTTGCATTTGTTTAGCGCGTTTCCCCAACGTGCTTGAGAGGATCTTTATCAGTATATATTCTGCAACCAGCCACACGTGAAGAAGGTAAGGACCGTAAGGCAGGTAAATTGTGAGAGCTTAAAAGAGGAATGAAAGCCCAGCAATCAATGAAGATGTGACCAGACACAGCAAAATAAATGAGAGGCCAAGAGGTCAGGTGTGGAGGTACAGAATCTGATGTTTGTGTGAGAAGATTGTGGAATTGGCCTGATAATATTGACTTCAAATATGAAGAATGCTGTTAGTGATTATACTGGGTTTATTAAAGTATTACTCGTCATATATTATTTATAGGTAGCGATGTTGGGATAAAATTGTTCTGCAGAGGATTCCAATTCAGTTTTTTAGCTTTGCACAATTCAATTCGATTGCTCCCGGCAAAATCAGATCAATTAAATTAACCGATTGTCATTCAGAGTAAAAATTCCACAAACTTTTCCATTTAATTTTACATAATATTACTGTATTCATTCTAACCCTAAAGCTTTATATTAATGTGATTGACATGGGATTTTGGTTGTACCATTGGCTGACTGGGGCAGATATTTCTTTAAAATTATACTTTCCCCCACTGTGGGCATGTTTATGATTTTAATTTCCAGAGAGGACACAACTGGCTTTGAGATCAAGCAGCCCAGCAGTGCTCCGCTACTTGTCTGTGTCATGCTTCTTCCATCCCTCACCTTCACAGTTGTCATACTCTTGTAATTAAGGCATGTCCTCACATTTCTGTAATGTGACATGTCAAGATAGCCTTTTGATCCCATGCAGTGTTTAACATGTGATATTGATCTTATCAAAGTAATGTTAGTTATACTTCCATAATAGAGCACGGATCAGATCAAAGTAACTGCAGGGTGTTGTATTTTGTTAGCTATTTTATAGAGTATTTGGATTGAAGTTAGAAGTAGAATAAATTGAGGATTCCAGCCTGTCAGTCTATAGCAAACAGGACTTTTTCCTAGTTCTCTTTGTTCCGTTCCATTGCTAAGGTTTCATAGCTGATTGAAGAACCCTCTCACATTAAGGCCCCCACACATTGATTCATTCAAATGAAATGCTGATGAGCTCCATACAGCGACACTTGGCACACGGTCTCTTGACATCTAATTAATATTTGATCATATTAAATCCTTTAATAATACAAATAAAGATATATGCATTTGGATTCCTTAAATCTTCATAAATTGACTGATTAACATAAATCAACTTATTTTCCAAAGACCGAAGCCTTATGGAATAATCTACTGTGCCTAGACTTTGATAACTGAATGACAAGTGAAATTAACAAGTAGATTGCTAAAAGTTGTGATCTTTGATTAGCTTTTAGTGCCTGTAGGCACTGAGGTATGTACGAGTATAAAAATGTTCGTATTAACAGCTTCTCATGAATTTGTGAATTAGATGCATTCCCACCTTCAAGGAAATGGTTTGCATTTGTTTACCTGTTCACAAGATATGATGCACAGTGGGGTGATTGGTAAAGCCTCTCGTTGCCTTACATTCCAAAGACTAGGATTCAATGCCATCATTCATTGCTCCCTGTACACAATCTGCATGTTCTCCCTTTGACTGTGTAGACTTCCTCTGGCTAGTTTGGTTGCATCTCACACACCAAAGACATGCAGGACGGTTGGTTAATTGGCCGCCGTAAATTGCCCCAAAGTGTAGATGAGTGGCAGTAACGGTTTGTGTGACAGTGAGTGGAATATATAAATGATAAACGTCAACGGCAGTTTGCAGATAATTGCTTATGTCGCAGACTGTGAGATATAGATCAGCGGCAGAAATGGGCAGAGAAATGGCAGATGGAGTTTCATCTGAACAAATGTGAGGAGTTGCACTTTGGGAGGTGAAATGCAAGAAAATATACAATTATGGCATTGAGTTGAGTGTGTGAGTGTGCGTGTGGGTGAGTGTGTGGGCGAGTGTGTGTGTGGGTTGTCTGTGAGTGTGTGGGGCTGTGTGAGTGTGAGTGGGTGAGTGAGTGAGTGAATGTGTGAGTGAGTGAATGTGTGTGTGTGTGTTTGTGGGTGAGTGTGTGTGTGGGTTGTCTGAGTGTTTGGGGCTGAGTGGGTGAGTGAGTGAATGTGTGTGTGAGTGTGGGGGGGTGAGTGTGAGTGTGGGGGGGGGGTGTGAGCAAAGATGGGGTGAGTGTGTGAGGTGCGGGTGAATGTGTGTGTGTGTGAGGAGGGGGGAGGGGGGGGGGAGGGGGGGCAGCTGCTGCCAGGGTGAGGCCTAGGCGCGGGCCCCAGCCTGCGGTCACCATGGTGACGGCGCACCCGCGGCTGCCGGCCCGGCGACTGTGGAGATAATGATGGCGGATCCGGGACAGTCCGGCCTGGAGCTCGAGCGGTTCCTGCGGGAGGGGTCGATGCGATCAGTAGGTCGGGGGGGGGGAGGGGAGGGAGGGGGGGGGAGAGGGTGAGGGTGGGGAGGGTGAGGGTGAGGGTGAGGGTTAGGGTGAGGGTGAGGGTGAGGGTGAGGGTGAGGGTTAGGGTGAGGGTGAGGGTGAGGGTGAGGGTTAGGGTTAGGGTTAGGGTGAGGGTTAGGGTTAGGGTTAGGGGGGTGAGGGTTAGGGTTAGGGTGAGGGTGAGGGTGAGGGTTAGGGGGGGAGGGTGAGGGTGAGGGGTAGGGTTAGGGTGAGGGGTGGGGGAGGGAGGGGGGGTGGGGGAGGGGGGAGGGGAGGGTGAGGGTGAGGGTGAGGGGAGGGTGAGGGTGAGGGTTAGGGGAGGGGGAGGGTTAGGGGGAGGGTTAGGGTTAGGGGTGGGGGTGGGGCGGGGGATAGGGTGAGGGGAGGGGTGAGGGGGAGGGGGGGTGGGAGGGGAGGGGGAGGGGTGAGGGTGGGGTGAAGTTGTGATAGTTGTATTACATTATGAGAGTTGTAGAGAGAGTAAGCGGTCAGCATCTTTACCCGGGGGGTGTAAAATACTAGAGTCCGTGCACTCACTGGTTAAAGTGAGAGGGAAGAAGTTGAAACGTGCGGGACTAGTTTGTGTTTTACACAGTTGCCTGAAATACACCGCCTGATGCTGGTGGTGGAAACATTTATAAAACGTATATATCGCCACATGAATACAGTGAAAGTATGTGGGCAGAATTTCATATTTATTTCATTTTGCATTATATTCGGCACAGATATGATGGGCCGAATGGCCTGTTCCACGATGCGATGTTCTAATTCGGTGGAGTTTATATAGGGGGTTGTAGGCTGATTTAATGAAGTCCACATAGGTGTAACACTCATAATTGTATTGAGTTTTATATTGGGGGAGCACACCTAATTTTGTGGAGTTGTACATAGGAGGTGTATTCCTCATTTTGCGGGGGTTTAAATAGGTGCAATGTAATTTTATTTTATATACATATATTATATATATATATATAAAATTAATTAATAGAGTTTTGTTTAGGGGGTGCTCTCCTAACTTTGTGGAGTTTTACATCGGAGGTGCACTCCAAATGGTGTGCAGTTTTATACAGGGGATGTACTAATTTTGGTGAGTTTTATGTAGGCGATTTGATGGAGTTTTATACAGTGGATACACTCCTAAATTTGCGGAGTTTTACATTGGATGGATGGCTAATTTAATGTGGTTTTATATCGGGGCTGCACAATTTAATTTTATGGAGATTAACTTAGGGGAACACACTTGACTTTTATGGAATTGATATATGATGTGGAATGCCTAATAATTTGTGTTATTATATAATGGTGCGCACATGGCTTATTCTATAGATTTAGTATTAGGTGAGTGTATATATGTAATAGATGGGAGATATCTAATTCTTTGCACCTTATATGGGAGTTGCGTGTCTAATTTGTAGGGCAATATGTTAATAATAAGATTTATCTGTTATGCAAAAGCAGTCCTCCGTTAGGATTTGCTATATAAGCAAAATTATTCTATGTAATGATTTGTAAGTTATGTTATTATAATATCATTTATTTAAAGTACGCCTATTGGTTTTGTAACTTGCATCTGCATAAATCACACAGTATTAGATCTTGTATTTCGTATGTTTCTAAACTATGGAGTTGTCACATAAATCGTTCCGCCTTTTCATCTCTCTCTTGTACATTTTTGGTAACCTACTCTAATATCTCCTAGTACTAGAAACAAAGAACTACAGATGCTATTTAGTACACCAATGGGCACAAAGTGCTGGAGTAACTGCAGGTCAGGCAGCATCCTCGGTGAACGTGTCCTAATATCTCCTGTGTGAATTGGTTTCAAAGTTTGTTCTTATAATTTTGGACACAACTTGAAAATGGAGGGAGAATGTTCTCCAGAGATGCTCCCTGCTCTGAATTACTCCAACATTTTGTGTCTTTTAGAGTACAAAATAATTGCTGTAATTCTCAGATTTTCTACTTTATTCTTTACACTTAGCCGATCTGGTAGAAGGAATTAGGTCTGATGACCCTGCAATACGAGACGAGGCTTTTCAGAAAGCAGATGAGAAGTTGCTGAAATGTTCTGAAGAATCTGAGACAGTAGAAGGATGCAAAGTAAAGGTGAATCGGACATTGATTAACAAGAACCCTTCCTCTCGTGCTCCACCACAGCATACTAATCTTCAAGGAGAATATGTGAGTCTTCAGCTAAATTGGTCATTAGTAAATGATTTATTGTGTTTTATTTAATGTTATAATTTTTGTTCTAATATATTTAGGTTTGACAATTGTAATCGTTTTAAAATGTCTGCACTGACATTTCACCCGGAAACAGGCCCTTTGAATCTGCCTCATTGAAGTTAGTCCCATTTGTCTGTAGTTGGCCCATATCATTCTCTCTCCCCTTAAACCTACAACCTCTAGTTCTTGATACCCCTACCTAGGGTAAAAGACTGAGCATTCCTCTTATTAATTTCCCAAATATTTTATAAACCTCTATAAGATCACTCCTTAGCCCCCTGAGCTCCAGGAAATAAAGTCCTCACCTGCCTAATCTCTCCCTATAGTTCAGACCCTCGACCAATTAACATCCTCGTAAATCTTCTCTACGTTCTTTCCAGCTTAATGACATTGTTCCTATGGCAGGGTGATGTAAACTGAACACAGTACTCCAAATGCGGACTCAACAATGTCTTGTACAACTCTAACAGAATGTCCCAACGTCTATACTCAAGACCCTAACTGCTGAAGGCCAATGTACCAAAAACCTTTTTACCACCCTATCTACCTGTGCACCTGTACTATATCCCTGCTGTGCAACATTCCACAGAGCCCTACCATTCACTGTGAAGGTTGTGCCCTGATTTGATGTACCAAAATGCAACACCTCACACGTATTTGCATTAAACTCCATTAGCCATTCCTCAGCGGTAGACCTCTTCACTGTCTACAAAACCACTTACTTTAGTGTCATCTGCAAACTTACGAATCATATCTTGCACATTCTCAGCCAACACATGTCCCTGAGGCACGCTACTAGTCACAGGCCTCCAGTCTGAAAAGATCCTTCCACCATAACCATGTGCTTCCTTCCATGAAACCTATTCTGTATCTGGTATATTCTGTGTCAGGTTGTTCCTCAGGCGAGGTGTTGCTGTTCCTAGCTCTATGCCTCCTGGGTGTTAGGATCGGGCTCCTGCTCCTGCCCAAGATGGCGTGGCTGCGCTGGGACTACACATGGCTGGATGGAGTGACAGGCTGGATGCATCATCATTTGAACTTGGGTAGATGGGTAGAGACATCATTTAAAAGAGTGAAGGTGTGGTGAAACAGAGAATCTTACTGGAAATCATAAAAGTGGAAAGAAGTAAATGTTATAATGGGGTGCCACAGATAAAGACAGTGAACAGTTGCATCTAAGCCTGTCTAATTCTGGGGTTGATGAAGAGGATTGGTGTAGAGTAAGGGAAGGGTACGGATAGGTTCTGAGAGAGGGTGTAGAGAATGTTTAATTGGATGTTCCAAGAGGAAGGGAGTGACTAAGTGGGAAAGGTGTTTAAGAAGGAACTGCAGATGCTGGAAAATCGAAGGTAGACAAAAATGTTGGAGAAACTCAGCGGGTGTGGCAGCATCTATGGAGCGAAGGAAATAGGCAACATTTCGGGTCGAGACCCTTCTTCAGACTGAATTGAGGGTTGGGGGGTTGGGAAGAAGAAAGGAAGAGGCAGAGACAGTGGGCTGAGGGAGAGCTGAGAAGGGGAGGAGAAAGCAGGGACTACCTGAAATCAGAGAAGTCAGTGTTCATACCGCTGGGGTGTAAACTGCCCAAGCGAAATATGAGGTGATGCTCTTCCAATTTACAGTGGTCCTCACTCTGGCCATAAGTGAGAAAGGTGGCTCAGTGGGAGAGAGGGAGAAAATGATGGTACAGGGTTTTCTCAGGATACAACAAGGTGCCTGAGAACTGTTTGGAACCTGAACTGTTTGTAAGTTGCAAAATGAACGAAAGGTCTCGGACAAAGATGACAGATTGATATTAAATCCAAAAAAACTTTAAGATATTATTCTAAAGTGCAGTGTTGCATTCCTGATTGCTGATTTCAATTATAATAACTTTGCTTCATGATGGTTCATCTGAAGCAAAGTAGTCTCTAGCTGTAGTGAGAAATCCCAACCTTCTCACTCTAGTACTAGGTTGCTGTCATTATCTGAATCATCAAGGTGCCCATCTGTTGGTGACAACTAACATTTTCAAAATCCTGTCTCTCACAGGAAATGCCGGGGAACAGGGAAATAAGCCAAGGTAAGAACATAATCAAAAAAGACACAAATTCTGACAACTTTGTGTGTACCTCTCATGTAGTCTTTTATTAAAATATCTAAATGAGAAACGTGGTACCTTCCAAAGCAAATTTGTATATTATGTCTGGAAGCTAGATTGCAAAACACACTTTATTATGTGGGATCGGATTTGGTCAAAAAACTGTTTATAATTTGCAATTGGAAAAATTGTAGCATGCCTTGTACTATTTATAGTGTGATACCATATGCCTTTCTTCCTGCAAATATTCTTTATTCAGCAGTGAAGCAATTGTTCTCAGCTGTGGGATAGCTACCCCAAGTAGATAGTGTATTCAGAGTTGGGGAATGAGGCAAGCTACCCCTGTACACTGTCCCCAAATATCAAATGTCCATTCCCTCCGATTAATACTTCCCAATGACACACAATGTGTCATACAATCTTGGTGCAAACTAGTAAAAGAGAGGGTTTAAAGGTTTTCATTGCTGAATATTTTTTGTGTCATGTTTTTAGATAATTTCTTATCAATTCTTGAGAAAGATGCAGAGGAGAGAGGAAAAAGAAAACAAGAAAGTCGAAAGCTAGCCACTGGTGAGCAATTTATCCATAAATCCTCTTGTGTCTGTTATTTCCTGTATTATACCAGGCCCTATGTAATTTGCAGAAAATACTTTAAAAAATGTGGGGACAAGACAGAAGGAAATGTAATGTAAACTTTTCATCAATTGCAGCAATTTTTGGGTCTGGGTATATTTATTTCGGGCTGAGGGCGGGGGAAATACGGCTACATAATGACTTTGGTGCTTTTTAAAATGTTTATATATCTTTGTGCTTTGTTGCTTTGTGGTTTGCACTGAGAACCAGCAGTTGCCAGTCATCTGTCTCGAGTCAGGACAGGAGAGCAAGTTGGGCAGTACCTGTGATGTAGCACAAAGGGGAACTGCTTGGCCCCCTTTCACACCCTGTGGTCACGGCATTAATCCCCGAGAGCAGGTCCCTTTGGTCCACTGACCACCTCTTCCCTCTGTGTGGGTAGATGGAGAAGGAGAGGGAAGGAGTGAGCAGGTATGGATATTGAGACCACATCTCCCATTACTTGGGTTCAAAGACAGCAAAGCAGTTTTTCCTGCACCACTAATGCCTTGTGCTAAAATGTTATGTCAAAGGTTCAATATTGTGATATCCATAATTGCTGCAAAATCATTATTTTGGTAGACCTTATTTATTTGACCTTCTGATTTAATTCAATATTCCTGTCCTATTTCTATATTATATAACTGATGTTTTTATTCAAATCGAGTTCTAGGTACTAATTTCATAGCTTTAGTGTATCCTTGTTCATGCTCCCTCAACTTTCATCATTAATCTATGAAGTGGATGGTTTCATTACTCATTACTACAGCAAACCCCTTGACTACACCCTGTAAGAAATATTACCTACCCCTCCATCACTCTTTCAGTGACTTTGAGCCGACTCATTTTCTCTCATTCCCAGTTCTGATGAAATGTCTTCAGCCTGAAATGTTATCTCTTTCTCTTTCCACAAATACTACTCAATAACATGTACTTTTATTATAGTGGAGAAACTTTGTTTGCTATCTGGACAAATCATATCATACACAAGTACGATGGTAGTGCAGAGAGTAAAATGTCATAGTGTAGAATTTAGTATTTCAATTAAAGCATTACAGGGAAAGTGCAAATTAAAAAGAGAGCGTAAAGTCTGCAATGAGATAGATTGTGACGACACCCTAAGCATTTGGATGAACCAGTCAGTAAGCTGACAGCAGTGGGGAAGAAGCTGTTAGTGAAGAAGGTGTTGCGTGCTTTCAAGTTTAGCTATCGTCTACCCAACAGGAGAACCAACAATAGGAAAATAGTTATTGATTTTCCTGGTTGCTTTTAGGTTAGTTTAATTTAGTTTAGAAATACAGCCCGGATACAGGCCCTTCGGCCCACCGAGTCCGCACCGACCCGCGATCCCCGCACATTATCACAAGCCTACACACACCAGGGACAATTTACACTAATACCAGTATAGAAACCCAAGCCAATTAACCTACAAACCTGTACATCTTTGGAGTATGGGAGGAAACTGAAGATCTCGGAGAAAACTCATGCGGTCACAGAGATAACGTACAAACTCCGTACAGACAGCACCCGCAGTCGGGATTGAACCTGGGTGTCCGGTGGTGCAAGAGCTGTAAGGCAGCAACTCTACCACTGCGCCACTGAGCAACATTTTCCAAGGCAGCATGGTGTCCATGGGGGAAGGCAATTTTGTGTGATGAATTGATGGGGAGAACCCATAATAGAGTGAAATATTCCCACAGGTTTCTTAAGGTGAAGAATAAGATATACAATAAAGGCATTGTTGAAGACGCACATTTTGAGGAGCTTTTTTGAAGAAACGTGTAAGAAGGGGATTTTTATATCATCCTTTCAGATAGTGAATTTAAGAATATAAATCGCTGTGTAGATGTAGTTCTCCTTCACTGTTGCATGGTTTCCATTTCCATCTATCTTTACGCTTTTAATCTTTATATAATTTGCTGCAGCATTAAAAGAGAAGGGAAATGCTGCATTTCAGAAAGAGGACTATGCTACTGCTGTGCAGTACTATACCAAAGGCCTGGAAAAACTTAGAGACTTTCAAGCCCTGTACACCAATAGAGCACAGGTATGTACAAACATAAATAATCTTTATTAATGAAACAGTTCACAAAGTAGATGTTAATCGAGGTGAATGTCACATAAAGGCTACATCATTTATTTCCTCCTCGAGGTCACAAGCTGACTCAGGATGATAAAATGTGCTCTAAAAGTCTCTGTTACTAGTGCCAGAATGTGGCCGTCAGAACAATGAGATTTAGATTTAAATGGTGTGTGTGTGTGTGTGTGTGTGTGTGTGTGTCTCAGATATGTTTTAAATCATACAATGAATTACTCTAAAGGGTATTTACTGTGGTTGGTCTGCCAGATGGAGGAATAACTAAATCTCACAAATAGCAGTCAGTTTGCTTCAGGCAGTTTTAGTCTCATGAAGACAGTTGTCCAGGACGTTCACTGAATAATTCCAAAGATACTTAAGATTTATCTAAATTGTCAAAAAATGAGAATTGGGGTCATTGATATCAAAGGATCAATTAGCGATGAAATTTCCAATTGTGCAGAATGTCCTAGTATTTGCATATATTAATAGTTATAATCCTAGTTCTGGACCTAATTCACTGAATCAAACAGACATATCTGGGTGGTTGTCGAAAAGAATGGAAATGCTCCTGGATACAGCAGGAATTTATGGTCAAAGCATGTTTAGAGATAATGTGGAAAAATATAACGCTTTAAAATGTTTAACAAATCTCAGGCTTAACAAAGAATCTCAGACAAGGCAAAAAAAAAATCCACATCTATACAAAATAAAAAGTCGCAGCATGAATTATAAATTATAATAGTTTGAAGATTATTTTTATTACAGCATCACTGTACATTGGAAATTATAATATATCTTTTGTCATTGGTTTATTTGTTTCTTTAAAATATCCTGAGGTGGATGGTGGGTAGAATGTAAATGATCTGGAATATACTTAACATAAAACAGGGCCCACTGTGATGTTGCATCTTGGTTATCATAGTCATAGAGCTATACAGTGTGGAAACAGACCCTTCTGCCCAATGTCCATGCTGACCAAGTTGCCCAACTGAGCTAGTCCCACTTGCTGAGCTTGGCCTTTCCCCCTCCAGATCCTTTCCTAATCCGTGTTCCTGTTCAAGTGTTTTTTAAATATCATAATTGTCATAAGTGATAGTCGAATTAGGCCATTTGCCCCATCAAGTCTACTCTGCCATTCTATTTTCCTGCCTTCTCCCCATAACCTCTGACACCCGTACTAATCAAGAATTGTACCCCTACCTCTTCCACTGTTCCATATACGCATCATAGTCTGTGTGATAAAAATCTCAAAAGAGACCTGGGATAATCATTTACTACAGGTGCATAAATGTTCGATCAACGTACGGCATACGCTCATCCAATTTAAAACATTACATAGATTATATTATTCAAAAACTAAATTAAATAAAATCTTCCCTAATGTTTCACCAATCTGTGATAAATGCCTATGTCAAGAAGCTACCATAGCGCACTCTTTTGTTTTTTGTACAAAAATCCAAAAATTCTGGTATGAAATATTTGATATTTTTTCAAAATTGATCAAAATAAAACTGGTACCAAAACCAGAATGGATTATCTTCGGAATATCGGAAGATAACCCTGAATTAAACGTGTTTCAGAAGAATTTATTTAATTACGGGCTAATAATGGGAAAAACGTTTATACTTAAATTCTGGAAAAATGCGCCGACACCAACAATAAAAATGTGGATATCAAATATGTTTGAAACATTACATCTGGAAGAGATGAGATTCCTCCTAGCAGGTAAAGCAGACCAATTTCAAAAGACGTGGTCTATGTTTCTGGACCTATTACAAGCATGAGGTGCAATAGTAACCTAAAAAAAAAACAAATATATAAATTAGCGGAATCAGGACCTGGTAACGGGAGGTAAAATAACAAAAACAGACTTGGTTGGTAGTCCCCTTTCTGCGGAGTTTAATGTTATAATAGAGCGATTGTTTCTACTTTCTCTTTCTCTCTTTTCTAGGGTCTATTTTCTCACTTTACTTCCTTCTCTAACTTCTTTCCTAAGGGGCTTTCTTTTCCTTACACTCTTGCACTGCACGACTCTCTTGCACTTTCTTTACTTTCCTAACTTCTACCTCTTTCTTAAAGCTCTTAAAAAAAAAAAAAAAAAAAAAAAAAAAAAAAAAAAAAAAAAAAAAAAAAAAAGCGGTAAAAAAAATGTATCAAGATATATGTGTTGTGTAGAATTGTAATTTACCGTACTTCTAATAAAAAATAAAATTAAAAAAAAACAAAAAAAAAAACATAAAACAGGGCCCACTGTGATGTTGCATCTTGGTTATCATAGTCATAGAGCTATACAGCGTGGAAACAGACCCTTCTGCCCAATGTCCATGCTGACCAAGTTGCCCAACTGAGCTAGTCCCACTTGCTGTGCTTGGCCTTTCCCCCTCCAGATCCTTTCCTAATCCGTGTTCCTGTTCAAGTGTTTTTTAAATATCATAATTGTCATAAGTGATAGTCGAATTAGGCCATTTGCCCCATCAAGTCTACTCTGCCATTCTATTTTCCTGCCTTCTCCCCATAACCTCTGACACCCGTACTAATCAAGAATTGTACCCCTACCTCTTCCACTGTTCCATATACGCATCATAGTCTGTGTGAAAAGAGTTACTCCTCTGGTCCCTTTTAAATCTTGCCCTTCTCACCTTAAACTTAGAGCCCTCTAGTTTTAGACTCCCTAACCATAGGAGAAAGCCTATAGCTGTTCACCTTATCTGTGCCTTTCGTAATTCAATCATCTTCTGTAAGGTCATTCCTCAACCTTCCACAGTGCAGAGAAAAAAAGGTCCTCGCCTCTCCTTCTAACACAGTACTCATAATGTGGCCTTAGCAACATCTTATCTAGCTGTTACATGACGTTCCAAAACCTGTGCTCAATATTCTGACTGATTGTGGCAAGAATGGCAAATGTTCTTCTTCACCACCTTTTCCAAATGTGTCGGCACTTTCATAGAACTGTGCTCCAGTGCCTCTGTCTCCCCTTTCTACCACACTATCCAGGGCCCCACTTACTTTATATCCTGCCCGAGGGTGTGTAGTAGAGCAGAGACACAGCTTGCTCCTCTCTCAAAAAACAATGTGTATTTTTGCATTTATTTAACTATCCATTTTATTGGTGATATATTTTGGAGTTTTAGGCAGACATTTTCATTAAATGAATAGTTTTATTACAGTTAATTTGTGATTTTTTTTGTGGTATATGTTTATGACCACCAAATTTGTATTTTCAGGCTTATAATAAACTGGGAAAACATGAGGAAGCAATCACTGATTGCGAATGGGCCTTAAAGGTGAGGATAATTCTATCAGGTTATAATTTTTTTTGCTACAAATGTCATAGTATTGACTGGACATTTTAATTTTAGCCGCTTCTGTAACTTCTTTTCACAATTTGGCAATAATGTTGGTAAATGTACATAGGATCCAGTATTCAGGATATTTCCATTGCTAAGCCTGGAGAGAGTGAAGGTTAACATTTAGAGACGCAAGAGACTGCAGATGCTGGAATCTGGAGCAACAAATAAACTGCTGCAGGAACTCAGTGGGTCAAGCATCATCTATGTGGAGATCCTGCATCTGAGCTGAGCGTGGAGAGAGACAATGACCAGTATAAAGAGAAGAATGGGAGGGTTCAGGAGGTGACAGATAGACAGAGGAGGGACACAGCCCATCCTCTTGAGATGGGCTTTGGGGTGGATGATGGGGGAGTGTTACTGGAAGATAATATGGAAGGACACAAAGGATACCAGTGCTGGAATCTGACAAATAAAGGTGACATGTCCCTTGGAATAAATATGGGAACTCTCCCGTCTCTCACATCCTCTGTCCCCTACATGGACTGCCCTTGTCCAGTAATTATTTCTTGGTGTGAGGCAGCCAATGCAGTTAGTTACCATTTTAATTCATCTAGTTTGTAATTCTTGTGCAGGTGACCTGATCAGGAGTTAGTGCTTAAGTGGAACTATATTTTAGTGCACAATAAATAGTGCAATCCAATTTCTAAGCAGGGCAAGGAAGAATCATTTTGCCTTTTCAGTATTACCATGGAAACTTGAATGTCTACTGCACCGTTTCAACGTGTGAATGAGGCTGTATTTATAGAACCATAGATGGTGCAGGGCTCCCCATATGTTGCACTGGAATATCAGTGTCATTTTGGGGTTTCAAAATATGCTGCAACCTACAAGCTAATGGATGACTAGCAACAAACTGATTCAAGTGGATTACAGTTACATTATTTTTGGTCATTTAACTACTCTTTATTTTATGATTTCAGTGCGATGAGAATTGCGTTAAGGCCTATGTCCATATGGGAAAAGCCAACCTAGGTTTAAAGAAATATGAGGAGGTAAGTGTAGAATGACTGAGTCCTATACAGAGTCTTTTACTATAACTGTTTATTACATTCACTAACACACACTATGCAATAGCTGTCCGTGGTCATCACTGGAGCTAGAGAGCGAGCTGGAGGTGGGGACACTACAATTATACTAGAGACAATGGGGAGTGGTTAGTAGTGGTGAGGTCACTATGTTAAAGGAACATGCACTGGTCTACAGTAAGATGGCATTAGTCAGTTACATTTACAATTACATCATTCTTTGATTTGATAAATTTGATATCGGTCATCTTTCAAATGTAAGTTGTTCAATTAATTAAATGGAAAGTACGATGGACAATACAAATAATTTGCTGCTGCTTTTGCCATTTTCCTCCTTTGGTCAAGTAGAGATTGAGTTTGTAATAGATTAAAACCACTTAACCATTGTTTATTTATTTCTACTTTGGGCTATTCCATAGCAGTCTGATATGTTAATATTCAATAAACCTTTTTTGCTTAAAATTATTTCACTGCCATTGCATTTATAATAATTTGCTGAATTATAAACACCTAAACCAAAGAGGGAAACAAGGTTTGTTTTTAAGGCCAATTTTTAAATTAAATGTGCAATGAAGCTGTAGGGCAAATACATTTTTGATTAAAGTTACAGGTTTCTAAGCCATAATTAAAACTGCACCAAAGCTTAGATGTTTTCATCTTAATTTAAGTTAGCTTTTCATATCTGACCCCCCACCCCCACATAAAACAAACCAGAGAACCTTAACACAAAAATTTAAAAACACACTAAAATAACAAAAAAGACAACAAGACGGACCGTTGGCGAGGCTGCCATCGATAACAGCGCCGCCTGGTGGAATGCCTGGCCTTGTCAAACTTTCACCTCTTCTAGCTTTCTCTCTCCGACTACAATCAGTACAAGGGTCCTGACCTAAAATGTCACCTATCCACATTCTCCAGAGATGCTGCCTGACATGCTGAGTTACTCCAGCACTTGCATTTCCTGTCTGCAGAATACTTTGTCTACAACATCATATAGTGTTCATATTCGTATAAAATGTTATTTTATTTGAGAAACAGCAGGCTGTTCAACTAATTCCCGCACTTATAAGGAAGATGTTTCCAGGGCTGTTTTATTTTGGGGTACCGATAACTATCAACCTTGCTGTCACAGTTGCTGAGTTTCAATAATGTGTTTCACTGGAGTGATCAATGAAGTGATCAGGAGTAAGTAATTATGAGTGTTGCAGAAACTGTCTGATCCAAATGGGGTTCTGTTCCTTACCAGGCTCGACAGTGTTATCAGAAGATAATCACAATTGATCCAAGTCAGGAGATGCTAGTGAGAGGTATGAGAAACATTGGCTGTAAGAAGGATCAAATAATCACTTTGGTCCAGTAAAGAGAATGGTGTGTGCCTATTTATGTATTAATTAAGCTGTGCTATTTAAACTTTTGGGTTAGAGTTAGTGGAGCTTTCCCATGATAAGATGCCTGATGTCCTAATTCAGACTTGGTTGTTCCAAGGGAGGATAGCATTTGGGATGCTATGTTTGACTTGGGATCTCAGACTATGGACCAGGAAATTAAGCTCTAATCACTATCCAGTAATTTATGTTATAATCTTCAATGACATTTTTTTTAATTCAATCAATCAATCAATCAATCAATCGACCTTTATTGTCATCTTGCAAAGCAACAATTGTACAGTGCAAAATGAGAAGACGTTTCCCAGGGAATACCGGAGCATCGCACATAAAACTTAAACATTTCACACATAATAACAGTAAAAACAATCCAGTCCCTGATGAAACAGTATAAGTAATTAAAAGCAGGTAAAACAGCAACATTAAAATACAGTAAAAACTGTCATTAAAATGTCCAGGGCAGCTGATTTGAGTGGCCAGTGCCAGAGTTATTAAATTGTCAGTACAAAGCAGCAGAATCAGGTGGAGTGATGTTTAGCAGCCTCACAGCCTGTGGCAGGAAGCTGTTTAGCAGTCTGGTAGTCCGGGCTTTGATCTACGGTATCTCTTGCCTGATGGCAGGAGATCCAGGTGTGTGTGGAGGGGATGCAGTTTGTCCTTAGCTATTCTCATGAATCCAGATATTCTGTAAGTGAGCCTTTTTAAGTTTAGTACATGGGATTTATTATATTCATTAAAGAAACAGAAAACCCCTCAGTTTAATGTCTCATTAGAAAGACTCCATCTCCACTGAGCAGCACTATCTCACTACAGTACAGGTGAGCTTTGTTGTTTGTGTTGGCATGGGACTTGAACCCACACTGATTGAAAACATATGAAACTTATTGCGCCATAACTGTCATCATTTCCTTTTTCTCTTCATTTCTATTAATGATATATTAGAAGTACTGAATCCAACTTTATGCCACGTAGAAAGAATAGATATCAAGTATAGACGTTTCGGGTCTATCAAAGCCAATGTTACAATGCACGATAAATCTACATACTGAGCCACATCGGAAAGAGATACAGAAGTGTGAAATGCACACGTCCAGATTCAGTGACAGTTTCTTCCCAGCTGTCATCAGGCAACTGAACCATCCTACCAACAACTAGAGAGCAGTCCTGAGCTACTATACCTCATTGGAGACCCTTGGACTGTGTTTGATCGGACTTTACTGGACTTTATCTTGCACTAAATGTTGTTCATGTTAGTCCTTTTATCATGTATTTGTGACTGTGCATGGCTTGATTCTAATAATGTATTGTCTTTCCACTGACACATTAGTGCACAACAACAGCTTTTCACTGGACCTCTGTACACATGACAATAAACTAAACTCAAATTCAAAATTAACTTAGCAGTTGTATTAAGATTCTAGTAATGTTTATGACACTTATTTTTTAAATGCTGACAAGTATGTCATTTAAATTTAGAATATATAAATTTACTGGAACTAGCCCAAAAAAAGGAAGAACAAGAGAAAAAGGTCATGGAAGAATTTGAACGAGGGAATTTGAATACTACAACTGCTCATGAAGTGCTCAAGAAGTTATCCAGTCCTAATAAGATTCCATTCTTCTATCTTGGTGGTGTGAGGTTTCTGACTGAACTGATGAACGAGAGTAAGTAAATGAAAAAGTAATGTTTTAAGTTGCCAGAGCTATCCCGAGGCATATGTTTTTGCAATGTTGTTTTATTGCAGTTGTGCTTGTGTTGAATAAATGATCTATCTATGAACCTAAGTGAACAATATAAGTTAGTGGTGTATGAGCAGAAAATATCAAAAATACTCAACAAACCAGGCAACACTGGAGACACAGGAGAGTTTAGGATGCGGAGCCTCTGTGTTAAACAAAGTACTGGAATCAGCATTTGGTTGAACTACTCTGATTTCCAAATAGTTGGATGGAGGAGTATCAGAATGGTGACAAAAATTGCTGGAGTAACTCAGCGGGACAGGAAGCATCTCTGGAGAGAAGGAATGGGTGACGTTTCGGGTCGAGACCTTTCTTCAGACTGTTATTCAGATTATCAGAATGTTATTGTATTACATAGAAACATAGCTAATAGAATAGAGGTTTGGGCCCTTTGAACATACTCCATTTTTCAATATGATCCAGGCTGGTCCTATCACATGAACATATTCCTGCATCTTCCCCACACTCCTGGATAATTTTAGTGTCCAGAAATCTATCTAACATCCTCTTAAATAGATTCTGTGCCTTGGCTTCCATAGCCTATTGTGGAAGAGAACACTACAGATTCACCATTTTTGTACCCTAGAAATTGGATTAGAAAAGAATATTAGTTTTTTTATATTTGATGAACATACCAGCTGCAATTTTGGGAATAAATTTGAAATGTTTGTGCTCTTTCCTGTTGAATCTCTCCCCCTTTAAATCAGGAACTTAGCCTGAGTGCACACTCCCTCCTATAATTCATGTTGATACTGATGCAAAATTCACAGGAGATTGTAACTATGATGGATTCATCATTATGCGTGGCAGCACTAAACACTTTCTGATAGAAATTAGATCAAAAGGTCAAGGCTAATGACTTTCAATATTAACTGACATTCAACAAGATCTATCGTGTATAGGTGGAGTACAACTCAAATGATTTAAAGTGTTCCCCATGATATTGCTCTTGTGGAACTGTGTGTGTGTATATTATGTCTGTGTTATGTATTGCTAATGTTGTAAAGTCTATGTCATTTTGTTTATGAACAGTGGAACTGAGAGAATGTTTCTCTGTCTCAGTTGCATTTGCTCTGATGATGAGACCTATCACGCAGGCCTCTGAACTGTCTCTGTGGCTTTTTTCCACAGAGCTGCCTGATCAGCTGGGCTTTCCCGCATTTGATGTTATTTCAGATTTACAACGCTTGCATTTTTTTCCTGATTTTTCATTGTGAAATTAGTTTATTTAGTGAATTAGCAACACCCTCACCACTGAATCTGAAGATAGGTTCTTTAAGTCACCTATCTTCCTACAGAATTTTTCTAAAAGCTACTCAGTATTTATTTTATTAACCCAATGGAACAAGTTACTTATCTCCTTGTATCAAGTGTTGGAAAATTTGAAACATTCATTTTATTTACGCGCATTGATAGATCTCCTTAGTATTTCTTTAACAATCTGATCTGTTATAATTTGTAGTAAAAGCTGATAGGATTAGTTTATTTTTAAACCAGTATAATTGACCTTTAACCATTGTTGCAGGTACTGAACAGACATTATTCAGAACTAATGGTGGATTCAGTGTTGTCAATGACAATGAGATTATAAGAAGGTAAGGTTGTTAGCATCTACATCAGATAATACCAATACTGAAAGCAGCTGAAGGTTTGGAAAATGATGATAAAATAGAAACATTGAAATACATTTGCATCCATTAACCTTTATGGCAGGCCCTTGAATAGGCAAATTCCTGCTGTTTTATAAATCACGGCTCAAATATGCCGTGAAAGTAATGTGTGTTTATGATTTGCAGCTAAAATAGGTATTTATTAGACGAAAGGTCACATTTTGGCAGATTGCAGAGATTATCGTGAGGAGTTGGGCTCTATACACCTGTTGGGTTCCATGAAAGGAAAGAAACTTCCAATCTCCACACATTAGATTCAGCTTGCACTGAAAGATGTAAATCATCAGACATGAAACAGAAAATATCTCCTTACCAATGTGTATTTTACATTGTAAATGCATGTGGAGCCAGTGGAGCCACTGTAGAAGTTGTATCTTAATGTGCAAAACTGCTGCCGTAGATGGCAAACATTTATATTTTTAATGGACAAGTGTGTGTGGCTGTATTCTTTTTACCATTAAATAGTCTTGGCCTTTTGAAAAGTGTCGAGTTTTATAATTTATATAATTTTGGAAGGGCCAGAAATATTATTTTTGATAGTTCATGTCTTTAACAGGAGTCTTGCGAGTTCAGAGAAGGAATCATGTGAGGTGGAACTTTGTGCTTCTGTCCTTGCCCTGTGGAAGGCTGTCTGTCATGAAAATGGTAATTACATATACCTGTACTGATGGACGTAAAGGTTACTCTTTTATAACTATAACCATGTTTCCTTTAATCAATGGAATTAGTGGGCTTGACAGAGAGGAGGGACTGTGGAAAAATAAAGTCTTTAATTGCAAACATTAGATGACCTGGTCATTGGGGCCCTTGGGATCCAGTCTATTAAACAAAGGTTGATCAACGTGGGACCCACGGGTGGGTTACCAGTTATCACATCAACCCAAAGTAATATCTGGTAATTAAGTCAAAAAGTAGGGCCAGACGATATCATTTAAAAGTAAGGTTAAATTAAATTTGTGGAGTGAGAAAGGATTAATTAGAGATCTTGTGTTATTACCCCCGATGTAGTAGTGACCACTGGCAGTGAAGAAGGTCGAGGACAGAAAGGTGGTTATGGGAATGGGAAGGGCAGTTAAAATAGTTAGCATCTGGGAGTTCCATCAGGCCTTGGCGGATACAACAGCTGCTGAGCCTATGCTTGGTCTCACTGCTGGATCTCCCAGTTGCTATCCACTTCAACACCCATTCACATGTCGACCTTTCTGTCCTTGGCCTTCTCTAGTGAGTAAGATCAGGCTCAAAATTGAAGAACAGCTCTCCATATTCTGCCTGGATAGCCTATAACCCAATACTGAATACAGAACATTCAATTCTCCAATCTCACGTAAACCCCCTGACTCCTCCCCACCATGGTTGGTTTCTTCCATTCCCACTGCGCATACTTTTTGCCCACTCCGCCATCACCCTATTTATTTTTGCCGCTCCTGCTCATCTCCCACCTCTCACGAGTCCCTCATGTTTCTTTTAGCCTTCCCTCCCCTCTTTTTCCCCCCCCCCCCCCTCCCCCCCTCCTCCTCCCCCCCCCCCCCCCCTCCCCGTCACCAGTACCCTATCCTCGTGATTCCACTTCTAGCTTTGTTACAATCTGCACTCATCTGTTAATCATCTGAATCCACCTGTCACAAGCCAGTTTTCACCCCACTCCATCAACCCCTCTCTACAGCTTCCACCCCTCTACTACATCAATCAGTGGAAGAATCCCAACCTGAGACTGACCATTTCCCCCCACAGATTCTGCCTGACCCGCTGAGTTCCTCCAGCACTGTTCTTTGCTCCTGATTATCTCTTGTGACTCTTTAATATCCTTAGCTCTTTCCTCATTATGTAATGAACAGAATATTCAAATTAAGGCCTCTGGGAACAAAATTAGATTAGAAATTAATTCTTCCATTTAACAAAGTGTGAGAATAAAACATTGCAAATCTTTTCTGCAGAAAGAGGATGCCGATTATGTATAATAATGTAGTAATAATTTATAATAGTTTGTTAATACCTTATAGTGTGTAGTAATCATGTATAATTCGATATTCATTTCAGTGGTTTCTATTTGGATTGATAACTACCTGGTTAATTTTGTTTCCTTTTTTAAACTTTGTTCTGTTTGTAGAGGAAAACCAGCGAATACTTATCACATCCTCTGATACAAATGAACTATTACTGAATCTGTTGTGCTGCAAGGAAAGTGAGATACATAACGAGTGCCTGGCTCTACTGTCCTTGTTCCTATTGACTGAATATGGCAGAGGTCTACTGCTATGCAATCTCAATTTAACAAGGTAATCCCTTTATCACACATGTGGGAATCTAAATAGAAGTTCTTTTATGCTAAAGTTTAATTAAAAAATGTGTAAAATCCACATGTGTGACCAGTTCAGAAAAAACTTAGTAGGAAATCAGCCATAAATGATCATAAAAAGAGATATATAATTTACATACACATCTACCATATGACAAATGAATAGATTGATGTTTGCATTGGTTCTAGAATCCTCAGCACTGTACAACTAAAGTCACACATTGATAACGTTAGTTGACCTTTAATGCTGATCCAGGGTTTTTTTAATGGAATTTAATTAATATTATTATTCTTTTCACTACCACTGAAAATAAAGATGAATCTAGCTTGCCTTGAAGCAGAATGACAAGTGCTGGGCATGGGATGTGGCCATTGCCACCTGCTTCTAAAGTCACAGAAGATGAATTTGATCCTCTATTTTATTCATAGTGGTTACTCTTCAGCACTGCAATATTTCCCTAATTAATACATTCGATCTCTTTTTCCTTTCCCAAATTTTCTGAATGTATTGCATGTAGGCATATTCTGAGCACGTTCTTTTTTTTAAATTCTGGTTTCTCACATTGTCAGAGCATCATAATCACAGCTGATTCTTTACACCTGCAGATCACCAACCTTATTAATGCACTTCCTTGCCTACGTACATGTACTGGAGGTGTGACATTAGCTGTGTGTTTCGTGTGGGTGGCGGGTGGCTGGAGGCTTGATGAAGAAATACGCTCAAGTAGTTAATATAAAGGGAATATGCCCGAGTTGGATTCTCAGAACCAAGCATGGACCTGCTCAAGGAGACCCCCCCCGCTTTACATCATGCTGCTGCAGAGAATAAAATGTATTGAAAATATTGACTATCCCAAGACTTGTGCACACCTGCTGTGTGGCAACTAAGTGAAATAATTTATCCAGCAGTGCTGTACAGGGATGGCATAATTAGGTTGGAATCTGATCTAGAAATGAGTCGTGAGCACAAGGACTTTCTGTGATTAGATGAACCTGGTCAAACTGCGGAGTAGACCTCATGGGCCGAATGGCCTATCTACTCCCACCACATGATTATTGGAGTGGCGTGGAATGATAGAGAAGTAATTGTAGTCGGATTCCACTTGGAACAAATGTTGACACTTGTGTATGACGCCATAAAGCTGCACATCTGCATTTCTTGAGGGCTATATCATTAAATTCATGAGTAGTTTTGGTTAACAGTAAAGCCACAGTGTATACGAAGTATGACTGCAACTTAAAAAGTATTCTTGGTTTTTAAAGCACATAAGGTTTCTGAGTTTCTTATCTAACATCAGTTCTTTTTGTATAGATTGATGAAGATCCTGATAGGATTTGTCAATTACTCTGATGAAACCAGTGGCAGCGCCATGAATATCCTCACCAACTTAATTTCAGAGCAAAAGTAATCTATTTTTTCACTTGATGCTTTACTTATCTTGTATTTTTCTGTACTATGTAATGTAACTCGGCCATTTTCATCAATTACATCAAAGAAGGAAACCATTGTCCTTTCACCTCAGACATTAGAGGTACAGCGTGTAAAAACGGGCACCATGGCCCATTGAGTCCACGCTGACCAGCGATTACCCTGCACACTAACAATCCGACACACTGGCACTATCCTACACACATGGGACAATTTACAATTTTACCAAAGCCAATTAACCTACAAATCAGCACGACTTTGGAATGTGGGAGGGAGAGTGTCACAGGGAGAACGTACAGACACCACCCATAGTCAGGATCAAACCGGGTCTCTGGCGCTGTAAGGCAGCAGCTCTACCTCTGCGCCACCGTGCCGCCCCAAAGTGACTCTCCCATCAAGTCTCTTGTGTTTTACACCGTCGACAAACAGATAATTCATCCCTTGTGATACATCTTCCTGAAATGAACATGAGACCCTGTTATCTCAAGCAATCAGATCCAGACTCATTATCAACAGCACCACAGGAATCATTCCAGCATTCATTTGGGTTATTTTCCAAGAGAACAAGAAATGAAGGGAATTCCTATACAGTGCAGTTGTCTAATACGACCCTGTCAGTAATGTAGGAAAAGCAACATATAGCATATATAACTAATTTGACTAACGTCTGCAACACAGAAGAAAATGGGAAACAAAAAAGGTTCAACAGGATGGAAGGAATGGGTGATAGTTTGAAGAAGGACCCATTCCTTCTATCCAGAGATGCTGCCATTTCCGCTGAGTTACTCCAGCATTTTCATGTGATAGTAGAGACATTCGGCCCATCAAGTCTACTCTGCCATTCACTTACGGCTGATCTATCTCTCCTTCCTAACCCCATTCTCCTGCCTTCTCCCCATAACCTCTGACACCTGTGTTATGTCTATTTTGGGTCTACCTTCGGTGTAAACCAGCATCTTCAGTTCCTTCTTAAACAAAATGGTTAAACGAGGTATACTCTGACAGTTTATAAAGACAGTTGGCTATTAACTCCTTTATTGAAAATGGTAAGAATGTGGAAAAAGATCTGAAGGTTTGTTCTAAGGTGATGTCGTTCCTGATTCTTCAAATTTTGATCATTAAAAGTGTGTCTAGAGTATAATCCTGATCTGACAGTTAGTTATTGGCATAGACATTGAACTTTGTTTACTAAGATGATAATGTTTTTAGTTTTTATGACAATAACAACTCGACTTTCCTCCCAATTAGGTTTAGAAAACATTGTCAGAATGATTTTGCAATTCACGTAATACCATCATTTGAAATCCTCCTGGTAAGGAATGAATTAGTACTGAGTTTCCCTCTGCACATATGGGTGGGTCTGCTGAAGGGGACATATGAGTTTTGCTTTTTATGTTCTTGCATGCTCTGCATGTTATCATTAAATCTTAGCAGAAATGCATTTTCCATAATTTTACTTCAAATGTTTGGTTTGATAATGCTAATGCATGTTTTAACTTTGCAGAAAAACTTGAAATTGGTGAATAAACAGACCCTTCCACAATGCATTTCAATCATAGGGAACTTGGCAACTGACAAGACAACTTCAAGGCAAATAGCAGGGCGAGAGGAATTTTGGGAGTCATGCCTAATTTGCATGGTATGTTTTTTTAGAATATGTAAATGTGCTTGTTTACCTTTAAATCTACTGATTTCCTATGTCAGAGTATGAATTGTGAGATTAATGAGTATACTTGCTGCATCAAGATCCATTACACACTCATCAGTGTGGGATACTGAATATTCTGAAATACTGAGTGTCAGATTAATGAGAATTGATTAAATATGTATTATTATTTTAGGAGCATTTTAATTTATTTGCTGCAACTCAAAGCCTCTGGAAAAATGTGGGGATGGGGTCGGGCTGATCTCGCAGACTGCAAATTAAGGATAGATAACGATGAGTGATTGTGGATATAATATCAAATGAATAACAGGTGGCTTGTTAGTTTATTGGCATTATGCAATGAATGGCAGCTTTGTCTCCGTGCTGAATTCTTAGTTCTGACACGGGTGACTTTACTATGATGCAGGTGAAAAAATGAGCATGGCAGAACCCAGGCCAATAGTTACCATGTGTGACTGGCTGGGTATTGTATGGTTATCCAGGGTGGTGATGTAATCGTGGCGAGGCTCCCAAAGTATGTAAGAAAAATTAGTCCAGTGTGGCAGATCACCGAATCAAGTTTGCATTTCTCGGTTTATGCTCTTGGGCATAAACCTGCCGAATCAAAGTTCTTCAACGAGAATGCTGGAGATTGCAACATTTATCATCATGTATAATACCCAGCTACTCTCAATTGCTTCTATGCAAAATCTTAACTGCCTAAGCCTACTGCCCCTCTCCCCCCCCCCCCCCCCCCCCCATCTTCCCCCCTTTTGACTTTAATACACGACCCTGTGAGTTGCCTCTTCTGAAATAACTCCAATCTTTTCTGACACTTGCAAATTGCAAGAATATTATTAATCAGTGTTTTCATGGAATTATTACAGGAAAACCCTGACAAACCATAATACAATTTGTCCAGAAATCCTGATGGTTTGGCCTGTGGTTCAACAGTTGCAGGTTCCCATGTGGGTCTCACAAACACGAGCTACCGTTCTACACTCCCTTTTCAGCTCACTGGGTTTGCTGGAAAATTATACTCAGTGTAACATCTTAAACATGTACTGGAATATAAATTACAATATCATCCATCAGTCTGTGCAATCTGCTCGTCCGATATCACAGGTCCTGAGCGTGCCTGATGAACATTTGCACTGTAGTTAGTTGTAGTGTGCACCAATGTCTAGCCAAGATCAAGACCGACATCATCTACAATGCTTGGATTCACTTTGAGTTTTGTTGGACGAGTTGTTGGAGGCTATAACAGGATTATATTTTGATGTGGGCTTTATAATTAAGGTAAATTGGTGTCACTGTATTTTATAAATAATTTTCTGATTGTTACATCTTAAATATTTGATGATCCCCATCATTCAGTAGGAAAGAGATTTAGAACCTTGTGTCACGGTGTCAGGACAACAACATAACCCATGACAACAGTGAAATTAAAGAGTTAGTTGTTGATCTAAGGAAGCAAGGGAGTGAACACAACCCTGTCCTCATCAATGGAGTTACTGTAGAGATGGTCAACAGCTTCAAGTTCTGAAGCAACCAAGTTACCAGCAACCTAACCTGGACTCTTCAGAATGAAGCAATAATCAAGAAAGTACATCTGCATATTTGCTTTCTTAGTTATCCAAGATGATTTAGTTTGTCCATGAAGATTCTCTGGAACTTCTGCAGATCTGCCACAGAAAGTATTCTCTTGGGATACATCTCAACTGCACTCCACTCTTGACCTCCTGAACCTGCAGAGCGAGTGTGGATACTCTTTCCGTTCCGCTGTTTCCATCCAGTCCATCGTCATGGTGCTCTGTATCAGGAAGGCTGAAGGTATTGTCAAGGAAGCCTGCCACTCTATCCATTTCCTTTTCTCTTCCCTACCTTCTGGGAGAAGATACTGCAGCTTGAAGACTTAAGAACAGCTTCTTCCTCAGAAGAAGGAACTGCAGATTCCAGTTCACACCGAAGATAGACACAAAATGCTGGAGTAACTTAGCAGGTCAGGCAGCATCTCTGGGGAGAAAGAATGGGTGACATTTCGGGTCAAGACCCTTCATCAATCTGATGAAAGGTCTTGACCCAAAATGTCACTTGTTCCATTTCTCCAATGGTGCTGCCTGACCCGCTGAGATCTTCCCCATATTCAGATTCCTAAAGCAAATACCTCTTTCACATCCACTCCCTAGAGGTGCTGCCACACATTCTTACTATTCTGCCTTATTCAGTTACACTTTTTTGCGGTAGTTGCGATTACGTTACAGTCTTGCACGATTGTGCTGTTTTGCACTAGTAGTCATTGTATTGTTGTATTTATCATTACTCTATGAGCACCCTGGTGTATTTGACAGTAAACTAACCCTGAATATGCAACAACATCTTTTAATTTACACAGGATGACACTATGATACCAAGCACCATGGCAGAGTTCAGAGATGTCCTGTACACCCTTCTGGGCCTGATGGTAAACCTATCCATAGAACAATGCAGCAGCATCCAGGTAGGAGGTTAATGACAGGAACAGCAAGAGTTCAATTTTAAGTAATATTTGCAATTTTCATTTTTGTTCTAATTATAGAAAGAGGCCTTTCAGCCCTTCAAGTCCATGCCTGTCCTTAGACCAATTCCACTGCCCCATTTTATTTATTTGTGACCTATTCTCTCACGCAGGCCCGTTAACAGCCCCTTGATGATCCTGCCACCCACCTATGCAAGGTGTAATGTACGGTAGTCAATTAACCTTGGAGGAACACAAAGGTAACCTAAGTGCCTGTGGAAGAAGATGCACATTTACTATACATAGCAGCAGAGATCTGTATTGAAGTTGTGTCACCAGAGCTGAGTTAGCAGCTTTACTAGCTGTGCCTTCATGTAGCTCCTCTCTGCTGCCATGTAGCATCACCAACTTGTCTCTAAAGGCAGCAGCTCCTGTTATAGCTCCGTGCTGTTATGCGTGTCGGCTTGTCTAACATTGCAATGCAAGGAAGTGGAGAGTGGCTTAGATGATATCCGCGCCCCATATCCACTCATGTAATACTCGGAGCAAGTTTCATCAGACAACTATATGATGAGAACATGCTGAGATCATCACATCCATCATTTATTGGAATTTGAATAGACATTCATTTCTCAGGATAATTGGTTCTTTAAGGTTCTAGGCAAGGCTGTTCCCTGCAGTGTTACTATGAGCTTTGCATCTCCCATTGCATGATTACATTTTGCCAGCAAACTTGAACTTTATAATTGCCACTATGGAAAATGGGAGAATCTGTACAACTTTATCGATAATCTGTCCATATACTGACAGGGGTACTAATTATGGAGCTACAGCCTGATTGAATAGATATATAAACAAGCAATGCTGGAAATATGGAAAAAGTCAATGTCTAGCAGCATCAGCGGAGAGAGAAACAGAGTCATTGCAATTTCATACATTTTTTAAGGGTTTTTTTTTCGATTTAATGTTCTAAATTATGGAAAAAGTAGAGCAATTATTTATTCTGTTCAAGAAGGAACTGCAGATGCTGGAAAATCGAAGGTAGTCAAAAATACTGGAGAAACTCAGCGGGTGAGGCAGCATCTATTATTTATTCACACGGTTAGACTGTTACCACAGCTCAACTGATAGAAGGGATCTTGAATTTTGGGTAAAGCTATGTTAATAGTATCTAGATTTTCCAAACTTATTGTGGGTTTATGTATTTTAAGGTAAAAACTCCAGCTATTACAGAAAGATGCATCTCTCTACTTGCCAGCACGGATGGTGGGATCCTAACAGTAAGTATGACCAACTCAAACTAGCTAATTAAATAGGGATTCATGTTGGTGAGGTCAAGGTGATTTAAGTGGCTTAATGAATCGGTTGTATCATGTTGCTTTTACATTTTACAGAGAACAGCGGGGCTTCTGAGTCGTGTGCTCCCGCAGTCTGAGGAAGCTGTGGAAAAGGCAGTAGAAGCCGGAATGGTGAAAACAATGCTCAGATTTATAAAAGTAAGAAGCACAGATATCCAAATGTTTAGTATACTGTACCCTACAAATGTCTTCAATGCCCTACAAAAGGGATGAGGGTAGAAATCCAGACGGCTGCTTGTTCTAATTACACAACAGTGCGGTACAGTACTGATGGCACAGCGACTCTGCAGACTTTAATTTCCAGTTAACCTGAGAGGAATGTGCATGATGGTAGCATCTGTGTAGCCTGCTGTAATTGCAATCACAGCAAAACACACAGCTGCTGCTACAATGCACATTCACTACATGCAATTGAGCAATAATTACTGCCATATTAGCTTGTGTTCCTCCTAACAATGTGAGACATATTAAAACAATTTTAAATTAAGATACAGAAAGGAGAATTCACAATTTTGCTGTTTCTACTAAATAATTGATCTAAAGGAGAACAATGAAAGTTCCAGTCTGGTATTTTGCTCCCCTGTTACCCTTGGGCAGGATGTGTGTGCTTGGGCATTGATGGGAATTAATGGCGGGTTTGCTGTTATTGCCTCTGCTTCCACAAGCTGCGTACACAGAGTGCTGGCGCCAGTAAAATTATACCTGAATATGAAGGACGTCTTTTTTAGGAAGTGGAAAATTAGGAAATGAGAAAATGATTACTTCATAAGTGATGGGAGCAGAATTGGGCCATTTGGCCCATCAAGTCTACTCCGCCATTCAATCATGACTGATCTATATCTCCCTCCTAATCCCATTCTCCCGCCCTCTCCCATAACCCCTGACACCGTACTAATCAAGAACGTACCTATCTCTGCCTTAAAAATATCCATTGACGGCCTCCACAGCCTTCTAGGGCTTGTTGAAGCTTTCAACCACCTTATGTGATCCCCACTGTGTGTAAGTTTATATTTGTTTCAGGCAGATGGGAAGACAACCACACCATACGCAACAAAGACCTTGGCAATCTGTAGCAGTAGAAGTGAAGAAGCTCGAGAGCAGATTGTCAGATGTGATAAAAGTATGTGATAATTAGCTTCTGAATTAAGCAATCATTTAGAATTAACTTGTCATTGATCATCAACAGTGCAGGCATCACTCAGCAGAGTGCCCATGCCGCACTATCTAATTAAATTCATTAATGATTACACAGTGTAGCTGGAAAATTTCCATCACTGATAGCAAATAATTCTTGATTATTTATATATATATATGTGTATATATAGTGCCATTATTAATGAGTTATTGCCTAATTTTGATTTAAAAATAAACACAAGAAATTAGATATAAAAACATTATGAAGGAGGAAGAAAAGTTACACCTAAACGATAAAGATAGCTTGCTTGTAGCATAATCTTATTTGTTGTGGTTGGAACTGGTAACATTTACAGATACTCATTCCTTGTGCCCTTGGCAAGCAATGATGGCTTTGCAGGCACGGCCATTATGGCTGCATTCCATGTAGCAGTGATGCTGCATCGATTTTGAATCCGTTATGATGAAATAATTGCAAATGTTGTCCCAGCAGAATAGTGTGTGACTGGTAGGTTAATATTTTAGTTGTATTTCAATTATTTCTCATGGTGCTGACGCACCTGATGTGCATTTGATGTGTTTAATGCTTTTTGTAGCACAGCATGTACTTGAAAGTAATAACGGCATATATTTAAGCTAACTCCCAACATTTTGTAACAAAAGCTGCATCCACAATTGTTGTCAAAGGCTCAGGATGGTGCTGAGAAACTTCTCGATGTCATATTTCTCACCTTCACTTTGATCGATGTTCATGTTCCCCCCTGTTGGTGTGTGCTTCAAACACTGCTGTTTCCTGTGTATTAGTTTCCTGTGTATTATGATGTGTAAACAGCAGTTTTCCTTTTGACTTGCCTTGACTTTTGAAATTATTTTTAATCTACTCACCTGTGCTATTATAAATCTGTTAATTCAAGACTGGTGCTGATGGAAACAATTCTTTGTTTTATCTGACTAATTTGTTGGTAAATTGTGTAAATTCACATTTGCTATATTTTTTGTTTTTGTGCATTATTCCCTGGCCAGAGTTCAGTGTTCTCAGGAAGCTGCTGTCTTTAGATGATGAGCAAGTGGTGGGCAATGCTGCTCTTTGCCTTTCACACTGTGTTGAGATCCCAGGAGCTGCTGCATCTCTGCTCAAAACTGACATTGTCAGAATGTTGTTGAAGCATGCTGGTGGTGATGCAAATGAAACCTCCCTTCAACAGAATGCAGCAATTGCTCTGAGTAAACTGTGCTTGGCGGAACCCAGGTAAGACCTCATTTTAATTCACAACATAACAAGATTATTGGATGCCTGCAGTTTATTGCAACCTGTAGAATATATGGAATTGATAGGTTTTGACTTTAGAAAATTCTCAGGTACAGGACCTACTTGAACCTTGGGCGAAATTCTGCAGCTGCTTCACTTTGTTTTAATAAATGCAGGAATATGTCCTTGAGTCAAAATAGTCTCTGCAGATGTTTATTGGCAACAGGTATTTCCTCTCATCTTGATCTATATAGTAGTAACATCTTTAGTGCTAGCCCTCAGAGCATTGACTCATTATCACCATGGCCCTCCAGCCTGAACACTGAACACTATGCTCTGTACTTTAACTGTGCTCTGCTGTTCTGGTAACTTGGTGAGAATCCGTGCTCTCAGAGCAGTAAATTGGATCAGTAAGGAGAGGCTTATGTGAGGGTTGGTCTTGGGCGGGCTGGAGCGAGAGATGCCGCTACTAGGGCTGAGATGTGGAGCTTGGAGCTGCAGCCTGACTAGCAGAGATAGTGTAGGCCAGGGCAGAGACTGGCAGCATCAGCTCTCTGTGTTATACGTTGCCCTTTGCATGATGTTTGTAGCTGCTGTCGATCCTGTTCTTTGTTTGGTCACATGACTTTCGACAGTCCACAGCTTTCATTACGGCAGTGGCTGACTGGTGATTGCTGGCCACCATTTCAAATGTTGGATGAAGTTCCTAGGTTAGGAAGAGCTGTGAACCCAAAGAAGGAGGGGTTGAGGCAACTGCTTCTATCACGATACAAGATACATTTAATTGTCATTTGGACCCCTTGAGGTCCAAACGAAATGCCATGGTGCAAATCACCATCATGCAAATCACCCCTTTGATTCCATTACAATTAATCTACAATTTGAGAGCGAGAAGGAGAAATCGGAAGTGTCAGTATTACAGTTGAGCAAAGGGGACGATGGAGCCATGTGGGAGGAGCTGGCCAAAGTTGACTGGAAAGAGCCCCTAGTAGGGATGACAGTGGAACAGCAATGGCAGGTATTTCTGGAATAATACAGAAGTTGCAGGATCAGTTCATTCCAAAGAGGAAGAAAGATTCTTAGAGGTGAAGAGCAGACCATGGCTGACAAGGGAAGTCAAGGACAGTATAAAAATAAAAGAGAAGTATAACATAGCAAAGATGAGTGGGAAGTCAGAGGATTGGGAAACTTTTAAAGAGCAACAGAAAATAATTAAATAAGCATTACGGAGAGAAATGATGAGGTACGAAGGTGAGCTAGCCATGAATATAAATGAGGATAGTAAAAGCTTCTTTTGGTATGTGAAGAAGTAAAAATAGTTAAGACAAACGTGGGTCCCGTGATGACAGAAACAGGTGAATTTATTATGGGGAACAAGGAAATGGCAGACGGGTTGAATATGTACTTTGGTTCTGTATTCACTAAGGAAGACACAAACAATCTCCCAGATGAGGGTACTGATTGTGGATGATCAGCCATGATCGCAGTGAATGGCGGTGCTGGCTTGAAGGGCCGAATGGCCTACTACTGCACCTATTGTCTATTGTGCTGTTGTTCCTGGGGTTGAATCCTGAGTGTTCACTGAGGTGCCCATGTATATGAAGAGAGTACAGATGTTTATGTGTCTGCATTGCTTGAATCATGCATCATCCCAAACCCTAGAGGTTCATCTGACCTCTCTCATAGTGTAAAAGTCCTGAAGTTGCTAACTTCTCATGAGAATTAACACTCGTTAAAAATGGCCAAGTGAGCTCTCTTTCTGAATGTGTTTGTAACATTTCTCTTGCTGTACTCAGGCATAAGACTGAACTCCGTCAACTCCATGGATTGGAAATTCTGTCGTCCTGCATGAAGTACAACAAGTGAGGGTGTAATGCTGCCTGGAGCAAGAGGTGCCAGACCCTGGGATCTGGAACAAACAACAAATCGCTCAAAGAACTCAGCAGGTCAAGCGGCATCTGCGGAGACAAAGCGATGGTCGACATTTTTAGTGGAGACCCTGCACCAGGAATGAAGAGTGTAGAGAGGAGATAACCAATAAGTCGCCTGTCTCACTTCTACATACTCAATATCTTTCCTCTACAATCTTCCGTCCTTCATGCAGTGTCTCAATCCAAAAGGTCAACCATTCCCTGTAATGCTACCATCTGTGGCTCAGGGATTATAAAGTCAACAGTAATGCCTTGTGTGAAATTATCTAGAGACCGATAGTTTTACAGATGTTTACATGTAATTTTTTACAATTTAAAAAGTCACAGTTAAGCTTTATAATCTTCCTTATTTTTGATGTGTTATCATCTCATTTTATTATATTCTGGCCTTGTCGTTCATGCCCCTCTCTGTAGAAATGAGTTTAATTATTCATTGAATTATTTGTGCTGTTCCTTTCAATGACCTTTCCTTGTAACTTAATTCCGCAAGTCTGGCTAAATGCTTAATGCTATTTTACTATAAAAGTTAATCCCTTTAAAAGAAGATTTACAGTTCCATCAAAAAGAGAATGATAAAAAGATGATGCATTCAGAGTCAGCATGCTTGGATTTGCAACAGTGTTTGATAAAACATGACCAAGTACTGAAGTGCAGATTAGTACAAACTAACATTAGGTGGTCTACCCCCAGGATTAATACAGGATATTTTAATGTTATAAAATTACTGTAAGCTTCCATCAGTCATGTACCTCCGTTGAGAAATGTAATTTCTGCAGTTCTTTGTATTTTCTATTTGGAACATTTTAGTAAACTTCATATTTTCGATATTAACTATTAGTATTTTTACAACCTGTTAATGTTTACTATTTTATGGTGATTTCCATCTCAATTCAACTCAAGACAAAGGACATTCTCCATTTAACTAGCTAACTCAATAAATATTTTGGAACAAATTTTATTTTGACTATTTAAGATAATTTGTATTTGCAAAATAAATATGGCCTATTGTTTATTTTTCAAATTACCACAGGTGATTAAAGTGTTCCACTGTCATGGTTATTTAAAAAACAGTAATTAGTGTTTATTGAGTTCCAATAAATCACACATAGTATTGAATGTCCAATTATTGGTGGTGATGCTGTTTACGTCATCGGGTGACACCGTGAGCAACAGCCTCGCCAGCAGCGTGTTCATCCTTTCGACTTTATTTGTTTTTTAGTATGTCTAAATGTGTCTAGATGTATGTTTTAGTGTGGGGGTTGGTGGGGGGGGGGGAAATAGGGAGAAGCCGTGGCTTGGCCTGAAGAAAGTGCTCCGATCGCCAGCCTGCCGACTATAACATCGTGAAGCCACGGTCTCCAGCAAGAAAGTGGCAGATTCATGAACTCCAAGCCGCGGAGTGGGTGTTCCGATCCGTCTCAATAATAGACAATAGGTGCAGGAGTAGAGGCCATTTGGCCCTTCGAGCCAGCACCGCCATTCAACGTGATCATAGCTGATCATCCCCAATCAGTAGCCCGTTCTTGCCTTCTCCCAATATCCCCTGACCCCACTATTTTTAAGAGCCCTATCTAGCTCTCTCTTGAAAGCATCCAGAGAACCTGCCTCCACCGCCCTCTGAGGCAGAGAATCCCACAGACTCACCACTCTCTGTGTTTCTTCGTCTCCGTTCTAAATGGCTTACTCCTTATTCTTAAACTGTGGCCCCTGGTTCTGGACTCCCCCAACATCGGGACCATGTTTCCTGCCTCTAGCGTGTCCAAACACTTAACAATCTTGTATCTTTCAATGAGAACACCTCTCATCCTTCTAAACTCCAGAGTGTACAAGCCCAGCTGCTCCATTCTCTCAGCATATGACAGTCCCGCCATCCCGGGAATTAACCTTGTAAACCTACTCTGCGCTCCCTCAATAGCAAGAATGTCCTTCCTCAAATTAGGGGACCAAAACTGCACACAATACTCCAGGTGTGGTCTCACTAGGGCTCTGCACAACTGCAGAAGGACCTCTTTGCTCCTATATTCGATTCCTCTTGTTATAAAGGCCAACATGCCATTCGCTTTCTTCACTAACTGCTGTACCTGTATGCTTACTTTCATAGACTGATGTACAAGGACCCCCAGATCCCGTTGCACTTCCCCTTTTCCCAACTTGACGCCATTTAGATAGTAATCTGCCTTCCTGTTTTTGCTACCAAAGTGGATAACCTCACATTTATCCGCATTAAACTTCATCTGCCATGCATCTGCCCACTCCCCCACCCTGCATTCTCATAGCATCCTCCTCACAGTTCACACTGCCAACCAGCTTTGTGTTATCTGCAAATTTGCTAATGTTACTTTGAATCCCTTCATCCAAATCATTGATGTATATTGTAAATAGCTGCGGTCCCAGCACCGAGCCTTGCGGTACCTCACTAGTCGCTGGTTGGAGTTTTGATCATCCCCACGAGAGGGCTTGTAAATCGGACCGTCCGTAGCGGTGACTGCGGAGGGTTCATGGTCCCGACCACGGTGAACAAAGGAGGAAGATTGACTGAACGTTATAGCCTTCTACCACAGTGAAGAATGTTGATTCCACTGTGGGTGGATGTTTATGTTAAATTCTATTGTGTATTGTACTCTTTTTTGATTGGCTGCATGGTAACTCAAATTTCACTGTACCTTAATTGGTGCATGTGACAATAAATGTGAACTTGATGCAGCTCAAAATAGATGAGCTAGATTGTTTGCTCACTGGGCTGTTTGTGTAAATGAGCTGGGAGGGAGGGTATGGTGTGTAACTAAGTGAGCTGGGGGGGGGGGGGGGGTAACAAAGGGGGGGGGGGGGGGGGGGGGGTATGGTGTGTGCGCAACAGAAGACACGGAAAACAAACATTCGAATTCCAAAGGTCAGTCTGTCCTTGATAGTAAAGAACATTCTGCTAAATTAAAGCAAATTATTTGTTGATTGTCTGGAGACTGCCTTGCTGCTGTTGAATATGAGCCCAACACTGATTGCTGCAATCATCATATCAATTTATTCTCAGCAAAACCCAATATGCAATTATGGAATTATATGTTGACTAGTTACACTGTTATATAAAACTGCGGAAATTTTCAAATTCAAAATGCATTTTGCATTACAATTATTGCATATTATGACTTTATCAAGTTGCAGAGCAGTTTATGTTGGTAAATAACATATTGGAATCTGCATCAGAATTGGAGACTGTACATCTTGCCTGTCACATTCCATGCCCTGACAGATGAGTTTGTCATTTCTTTGACAGATGGATTGGGTTGGGAAAGGTATGGCCAAATAGTTAGCTCAAAAGTTATCACTTTTCACTATGAAGCATATGAAACGGCATCTCTAACCGATGAGAAATTAATTGCTCCTAACTTGAATGTAAAAGTTAAAGAAAAACCTTGACTTCTCTTTAAATTGATTTCCCTTTCACTTATTTTCTTTGTGGCTCTTTTTCACTCATCTCCTACCTGTCTGGTTCTGTATGCATTGGGAGTAACAGACATTTAAAATGTTCCTCAGGAAGAAATGCAGGTCACAGAGTTATCGATTTGCAGTTATGCAGCACAGAAATGGGCCTTCCTGCCCATGTCCCTGCTGACCATCAAGTAATATCTACACTAAACCCATTTCCCAGTACTTAGTCTGTAGGTCTGCCTGCACATTGTGAGAGTGCATATCACCACCACTGCTTCGGTCGTGAATTCCAAATTCACAGCTATCTGAATAAAATAAAAATCCCCCTGTATTTCCTCTAATCCTCTTACTCCTTACCCTAACGTCCTGTAGTTTGAGGAGCCTCTGTTATGTGGAACGGTTTCCTATTATTTACCCCCATTGTATATATCACTATTTGGTCACTGCTAAGCTGTTTCCATTCGTGGGAATGCCAATAGTTTCTGTAAGTCTCTCATAATGGAAACACTCTTGCAGCAAATCTCCTCTGCACACTCCAATGTAATCACATCCGTCCTATAATGTGCCACCTTAATTGCACATACACAATCTTTCTGTAATATGGTGACTAGAAGTATCATGGACACATTCACCAAGTTATTTTCCTTGCTATTTTACAGTGATGTTTAAAGAAACACCATTTGCTATTAGGGTGGCATTGGCTCATATGTAAATGGTCATTTGTTTCTAAAGTCAACATTAAACTACCTCCTGGGGCTTGTGATGCATGATGTTGGAAGAGTGCTGAATTGTGGACCTGTATATTGAGTATACACAGTAAGTATATTGGGTCTGATAGTGACACCTGAGGATAAGTAAGTTAATGCAGGATAAGTAATGGAGTTGTGATGAGATAAATGTTTGTTCCTATATCCACAAGGATGGAAAATATTGCGAGGAGAATGAAGGGAAACGTACATATGGATGAAGAAGCAAGATGTAAATATGATTTTCCTGAGCATTTCATTGAAGTGTGTCACCAACAAAGAATTGAAACGTCAAGAAGGTATGAATAATTAAATTCACTTAAAACATAAATCGTGTTACATTAAAGTATATAAAATTGCCTACACAACCTTGATGCAGGAAATAGCTCTAAGCTGCTGCTTTACCACAGTAAATTTGGATGAGTACACAATGACAATAGTGTGGTGGGTAATGCTGATAGATTAGACTGAACTAGATTCAATGTTTCAGCACGATCGTGGCACTACAACTCAGTCCAAACCATCCATGCATGATTATTACATCATCAGGCATGACATTATGATATTAGTATTGTGCAGTTTCTGCATTTTTGTTCAGTCTCCTGTTGCCGTCTGTCATTTAAACCTCAACCTCGTAAACATAAAAAACTGATAAATATGTTTGTTTCCTATCTCTGGGAGCAGGCTATGCCAGAATTATAATGGAAGTGATAGGGTTAAATGCCTCTCAGTGCAGGAGAGAAGAAGCATTATCGGTTTTATTGATGCCCAATTGGAAGATGTCCAATTTAAAATGACACTGCGTAATGGCTCAAGTCATTCAGGAGACAATCCAGGATATATGTTATCAGAACTGTTCCAAAAACATATTTCCACTGGAAGGAGCACATTCAAATATCTGTTCCACATTTTCTAAATGTATTATTTTGAACAAGAATTTAATTGAATACCATGATGCAGATAGTTTCTGCTGATGGACAGAATATTGCTTTGCTCAAGTGCGTGCTTTGTTCTGTTTTTCTACCCGGTTTTTGTTTCCTACTCATTGAAATGTGTCAGCTGTAGCTCAGTTTTTGCATTTGTTTACTCAGTCTGAGAATGATAGGCTTGAGATTTCCAGAGACCTCTGTACAAGATCCTAACTCGCACTGCTGTGTTATACTAATGCAGCTGCTGCCTGTCTGGTGAGATAGTCTCCTGAACTTCAACCAATATCAGATAAATTGATCACACGAACAATTGCTAACAGTATGAAATTCTATAGGTGTGTAAAAACAAAAGTGAGTAACTAACGAAATTGGCCAATGAGAATGAAGAAACAATCGTATCTCCTTGAAAACCCGACGCGGTAACGGTGACATTTTTACATATTCCGGTAGAGATTTATGTCATGATTTCAAAACCCCTCACTCACCCCTCCCCTCTCCTCCCTTCCCTTCTCTCCCCACTCCACTCTAGACCATTATTCACGAAGAATGGGTCCCATTTGATCTAGTCTTTTCTTAATTCCAGATTTACCTAGCTGTTTGCATTGAGTTGCCAGATGAGGAGCTGACAAATCAGTTGCAGTCAAATTTTTCATAAATGAATCGATTTCAGCAGGGAGAATATATTCGTCAGGTACTATCGCAACATTTAAAAAACGTTTGGGCGGGTACATAGATAGGGTAGGTTTAGATGGATATGGGCCAAACATGGGTAGGTGGAACTAGTGTAGGTGGGGCATGATGGCTGGCATGGGCAGGTTGGGCCGAAGGGCCTGTTTCCATGCTGTATGCTTCCATGCTTCCATGACCTACTGAAAATTAGATCTGGGTGTCATCTTAGATGAAACACAGAAAATTATCATGAGGGTACAACAAGTAATTCTGGAAATTAAAACGGTTAGGATTAGTTCCAGAGTTTAAATTACCTCTAGACATCTTGCTAGATGGGGTACATTGGTGAGACCACATCTGCAGACAGAGTACTATTGAAGGCAGGTCAGCGAAGGTTATTTATGGTTAACTCTGTGAATTAAGTTGTCTAATGAGTAATAATGAAGCAAGTTGGGAATGTATACATTACATTTTAAACGCATGAGAAGTGCTCTAACTTGTAACATAAGATTCTTAAGGGGTATTGGCAGTGTGGATGCTAAGAGGTTGGTTCCTTCTATGGTGGAATCTAGAGCTAGGGAACATAAGGAAAATATAATGAATAATTTCTTCATTCAAACCCTTATGAATCTTGTAATTCTCTTTTCTAATAATGATTGTGGTAATTTAATGTATCCAATGCTGAGATGGGCAGATTTATGAATGATCAGAGTAAAGAGGATTAGTTGTTTAGTGGAGCTGAGTCCAAGACCAGATCAGCCAAATTCTCAGTGAAGTAGGCTCAAGAAACAGAATGAAGCCATTTATTCCTCTCACTTGTATTCTTATTCATTGCTGCAGTGAATAAACCTTTGGAAAAAGTACTTTGTGATTTCCTTTTGTGGAGATGTGACGATCACCACACCAATGGAAATGTTCAGATATCTTATAGAAACTTACAAAATTCTTAAGGGGTTGGACAGGCTAGATGCAGGAAGATTGTTCCCGATGTTAGGGAAGTCCAGGACAAGGGGTCACAGCTTAAGGATAAGGGGGAAATCCTTTAAAACCGAGATGAGAAGAACTTTTTTCACACACAGAGTGGTGAATCTCTGGAACTCTCTGTCACAGAGGGTAGTTGAGGCCAGTTCATTGGCTATATTTAAGAGGGAGTTAGATGTATGTGGCCCTTGTGGCTAAGGGGATCAGGGGGTATGGAGAGAAGGCAGGTACGGGATACTGAGTTGGATGATCAGCCATGATCATATTGAATGGCGGTGCAGGCTCGAAGGGCCGAATGGCCTACTCCTGCACCTAATTTCTATGTTTCTATGTTTCAGATTGGGCAAAAAGTGCAGCAAGTTTCTGAGGCGTGTATTGATGACAAATTGCCACTGATAACTTGGGTGGGTAGCCTGCAGCAAGTGATGGGCCTTGTGATAACTTGTGATCTGTCAGCTGAAATCATTGTCACTGGTTTACTTCCCTGTTATGCTGTTCCTCATCTTTAATTGGTTTAGGCGATTGGTAATGGTATATACTGAAGAGAGTTATCCTGAAGAGAGAACATAGGCTCTGTTGTATTACCTGGTACGGGAGGAAGGATGCTGTGATACTCATTAATATAAAGCTTTTTCTTCAGACACAAGTACTTCTGGTATTAAAAGCAATCAATCGGTATTATGAGGCTTCAAGCATGACAGTATATTGGCAGAAGGACTTAGCATGCCTCATTGGACTCAGGAACCCACATCAACTCTGTGCATTAGCTTTCAGCATTACTGACCTCTGCAGTCCCTGTTAATGAAGCCTGCAACAGTTAGGTGATGGAACCACCTCTCAGATCAGCTAACAACACAGCTTCATCATCTGACCTCAGGCATGCTTGGGAAGAGAGAAAAGCATCGCACACTCCTTCATTGAAAATGATGTTTTCAAAGGACACTGCACTGTATTTAACTCTTTACCTGCACATTTGAATGGAACTGTTTTCAAATGTCTACATCAAGTTATTCTGAAGAGAAACAAAGTATATGACTAGGAAATTGCCAAGATATTTGATGTGTTTTTAACAGAAATATCATACTGCCAGTTTCAGGTAGCAAATTTACATAAAATAAATTTTAGAATAATCTGTGAAAAATGTAAAAACTAGCTCTTAAACCATTTCAATTCACCTTTTTGTTCAGCAAGACTCGAACAACAAATTTTGTTTCAGTACTTCCCCAAATGGAAGAGAACTTGCCAGACCAATAACTGCATTACCAGCTGTGCCTCTAACAAGAAAATGGTTCAACCATTTTGTTAAACATGCATAATTGCCTCCAATTTTCTCACTTCTATCTGCCTGGATTAGAAGTCTGACTAAAGTGAACCAATTTCAAGCAGAAGTGATTACATCCTCACACAAAACCACGACTTGAGTCTTGGCCTGCTTCCATTTATTGTGGACCATTCTGTACCAACAGTCATTGTATTTTTCAAGGGAAAACTCGATCTAAGAATGTGCAACTGACATTAACTTGGTTTTCTCTTGACTCGGGTACATTGATACTCAGAAAATTAAGTGTAGCATCTCCTGAAGCAGCTCAAGCAATCAAGCTGCAGTTAGTGTATTGTAACAACTAACTACTATTAACAGAACATATTACCAAAGATTTAATATGATCAGTAACGTTTCCCATTAATTCAAGATCTCCATGAAATCAGATATTGTAGTATTGTCAAAACTAGGATGGTTTCTAACTATACTTTGAAAGAATTGGAGACATGAATCACAGATCAAATATCAAACACACCAACAACAAAAAACACTTGGCAGGGCTCAACATTCCCTGATTTCAGAACCGTCGTCATAGGATCAATAAACAAGACCATCAATTGTCGGTGTTTGATATTTGTACAACACAAAGAAAATATTTAAGTGAACTCCAGTTTGTTCCACACTTGCAACATTGGGTGACAATTAATCAGAAAGCTCTGATGTCGCTGTTGTGCCAATCTCATTACACTGTTGCTCAATAAGCCTTTAATATATCAATTGTCCTTTGACAGTCCAAGGTGAAGATGTTTCACTCAACGACAAAGTAACCATATTCATAAAATCAGCCAGATCTCAATGAACAACTCCAGATCTCAAACTGCATTTATCAACTAATGAAACTGAAAATATTCAGATACCCTAATCCCAAGATAGAGATACCTTCCTTCCTTGAATCTCACACTGTTGATCTACATTTCATAGGTGGAAGGCATGTGTAAAGAAAAGTATCGCTCTTTCGATTGCTCAAGAAGTGAAAGATATTAAAGAGACCCTTATTTCTCAGAACAGACAAACTTACAACACAGTAATCTATGTTTTGACAGTGCATGTTTCCAAAGTTAATCCTATTTTACGACTATAGATATTATTAACATCATTGTCTGCATCTAATAATTCTTTCCCCTTAGTTGCCACGTTACTTAATTCTTAATAAAGAATAATAGCTCACTTACTGTCACAACCATTGGTCCTATGCTATTTTAACAATGGCAGAATGAGTTGAGAAAGATCTCCAGGAAGTTCACAGAAACAGTGAGCCATCCCAGAGTTACCTTCAGCACACTTTGCCACATTAACAGATTACTTAGAACTTGGAAGAGATTTTTCAAGGCAATTGTCTTCCATTTTCAGACCTGCTTCTTCCCTAAAAGCATTTTTGTTGATAAATCATTTTTGCACCATTCTGCTATTTAAATTCATTATTGTAACTACCACTACAGTCTGTTAACTCTGAGCTTCATGTGGTCAAGGAATTCCATTGCAGTCTGGTGCATAAGCTGAATCACTGGACAGATCTTTGTGCTTTGTTTATTTCTCTTTATCAAGCAGTAGCTCATGTGACACGAGGCTCACTTTCAGCGCCAAGATTATTTCCAACAGATTGTATGAAAGTCCCAATTTGGAAAACACTATCTAAAACGCTTTGTTGAAAGGTGATGTGAATCAGTTTTCTGCAACTTCTTATTTCTCACTAAATAACCTCCAAAGTGGATCTGGAACTAAAACTCTGCACAGACGATTGCAGCATTTAAGGCGAATGAGACTGAAGAGGCAAGTATTACAAGCAGAGGCACATCTGATAGTATTTTATCAAGAATTTGAGCAGTGAGAAAAGCAGAAACATTCACAATGACCTTCAGGGACCCTGTTTTTCAAGGGAGGTTGTGTAAATAATAATGTTACAGCAAAAGAGATTTGAAGATAAAAAACCCAATCTGTAGCTATGATATAAGACAGTCAATCTCTTGGGTGCCTGAGCAGAGAAAAGCTTTTCTTAAAATTCATAGAAAAGCACGAGTATATTTTCTGCCTGAAACTGTATTTGATGGAGCTTCTCAAATTGATCGAATAATTTTCATGTATTGTGAAATGCTGGCCTATTCGGGGTCAAAAAAACATACTGGAATCCTGTAAATGCACAGTGGTCTCAAAGAGATGTGCAGAACTCACAAAGTGTTTGGGTTTTCGTACATACAGATACGGTTGTCGAAGACAAAACAGTGAAGCAACAAAGCCACTTGGAGCTACCTCGATTCAAACGGCTACACCCACTAATCTGCAAATGCCCTTCCAGGAATAATGAATTGGTTAGATTTGCAATTTCTCATTATCAACTCTAAATGTAAACCATTTTGCTTTATTTGCAACTTTGAGACCTCCCGAGTGCCTGTTTTTGGACCCATTCAACACCATTCATCAATCAGTTAGAGAGATGTATGGGAGCTGACCAGTCTATGGATTCATGGCAATAGTTTCTTCAGAAGCTAATTCAGTGACTCCAAGAGGCTAGAAGTATTCATGTTAACTTTCAGTGCAGCTTTTGATGTTTAATTTATTTTGTTAACAGAGGAAATGTTAGGGGAAGGTGGAGGATAACAAAGTGCTCTTGATTTTGATGTCCACCGTTATGCAATGTTTTGAGAGGCTAGTTATGGAACGCAGTAAATCCAGTCTACCCAGCAGCCTTGATCCATAGCAGTTTGGCTACTGCCACAACAGGTCCATGGAAGAAGCCATTGCCCTGGCCCTACACTCATCCCTGGAACACCTGGATAAGACAGACACCTACAGTGCCTCAAACTCCTATTCATAGACTACAGCTCTGCCTTTAATATCTTGATACCATCCAAGCTGATCTCCAAACTCGCGGGACTTGGTGTCAGCACTCAACCTCCTGACCAACAGACCCTGAACAGTGAGGGTAGGGGACAAATCATCCTCCCCGATTGCCCTCAACACTGGTGCTCCACAAGAATGTGTTCTCAGCCCCTTTCTTTACTCCTTGTACACCCACGGCCGTGTAGCCATGTACAAATTTAATTCAATTTGCAGAAACCAATTAACCTACAAGTCTGCACTTGGGAATATGGGAGGAATTTGGAACATGTGGAGAAAGCCCACATGGTCACAGGGAGAACGTACAAACTCCGCACAGACAACACCCATAGTCAGGATTAAACCCATGTCTCTGGCAATGTGAGGCAGAAGCTTTACTGCTGTTCCACCTTGTCGCCCCGAATACCTTAGGCCTTTGAATTCAACCATATCAAATACCATTTGTATTACCCTATCCATCTTTGTCATCACTTTCAATGAGCCATGGACCTGAACATCAAGGTCCTACTGTACATCTATGTACCTAACCATTTACTCTACATCTTCCACCAAAGAGCATAACAGCCTGAAAATAATAGAAGAGACACAAAGGGATTGAGTCATCTCCTACTGTTACGTAAAGGGGAGAAGATGGAAACATCAGTAATCTCCACCTGTGTGGGGAGGTAATCATCCTTCCCTGACACTTAGACCAACAAAGCAGGCCTTCCCTCTGAATAAGACACATTCCTTCAACAGTTCAATAACTCCATCACTTAGATCACCTCCACACTGCCCTTAAGAAGGATTACTGCACTGAATGCTGAAATGAAGCTCCCTATGTAATGGTAATAATCAAACAGAAATCCCCAAATGTTTCTGATGGGAAACAAATATTCTGTGAAATGTAGTGTGCTTGTGGGCAGTAACTTGAATGACTGGATTAGCACACAGGGATGTGGCTCAGCAGTAAGGAGTGAATGACAGCAGTCTCTCTTGACCTGCTGCCAGCTGCTGTTATGGGAATCCTGCACAGCCAGATTGATTCTGCTTTGAACTTACCTGAAAAGAGAGAGAATTTGTAAAGAACTGGTTGCTCATGTGTTTGAAAGGGTGAATCGAGGGTGGGGCCAAATGAAATGTAAATGTGTTCATAAGTTGGAGCAGTTTGCAGCAAACTTCAGCGTGCAGAGAAACTATCTTCCAGTGACAAACAGGGAGTAGGTTAGTTAGGGAGTAGGCTTTTTAATTGTGTAGAAAGAATCCCCGTCAATTATCATTATCATCAGTCAAGATTGATGTTGAAATAACCCAATTATTTCCATTCTGCCTGGATATATATGTGGCAGTACAGTATAGAACTTTTGTTTAACCAGTAGTAGTACAGAGAAGCCAAGGTACAAGCCAGTGTACAGACTGGAGGAACTCATCTTTTCAAAAGTTCAGGAGTTGTAGGCGCAGAATTAGGCCATTCGGCCCATCACTCTTCTCTGCCATTCAATCATGCCTCATCTATCTTTCCCTCTCAACCCCATTCTCCTGCCTTCCTGTAACCCCTGCCACCCATACTAATCAAGAATCTATCAATCTCCACCTTAAAACTATGCATTGAGTTTGCCTCTACAGCCCTCCATGGCAATGAATTCCACAGATTCACCACCCTCGGAGTAAAATAAATTCCTCCTCATCTCCTTTCTAAAGGTACGTTCTTTAATTCTGAGGCTATGACCTCTGGTCCTTGACTCTCCCACTGGTGGAAACATCCACTCTATCCAGGCCTTTCACTATTCAGAGAGAAGGGTAAATCTGCAACACAGATTAAACCATAGAAACTGAAGTGCCACAGCTCAATGCTCTTACCCAGGCACTTTGTTGAAACTAGATTCAAATTAACAAAATGAAATCTAGAACTCTTCTTCATAATTTCTTTTCACAAGGCATGGAATGGAGTGGAATTTGGAACAGTCCAGTCTCCAACATTCCTTTGAAGATAGACACAAAAAGCTGGAGTAACTTGGCTGGTCAGACAACATCTCTGGAGAAAAGGAATAGGTAACATTTTGGGTTGAAACTTCACCCATTCCTTCTCTCCATAGATACTGTCTGACCTGCTGAGTTACTCCAGCTTTTTGTGTCTATCTTTGATTTAAAATAGCATCTGCAGTACCAACCTTCCTTCTCTCTATGTATTCCTAAAAATATTTCAGTTCAAAATTTATGCCTATTGTTATTTTTGAATGGTTCCACTGAATGAGCTTCTTTATGAATCATTGTACCCTAGTGAATCATTGTGGCAAATGACACCTATCCCTACCTTTACACAGCCATTGGCGTGGATGGCAACACGGTCCTCTTCTAAAGCTCTCCATTGACATTCAGTTGGGAATCACCGTCTTTGCCTGCATGTATTTTTATCTATCTCTTCCTAGCCGCTTCTCCTTCCCTGACTACAGCATTACTCCTATCATTGGCTTTCTCCCCCTTAACATTGTCATCTAAATGAAATGTAGACTATTATTTCCCATGCATATACTGATGACAGCCAGCTCAATTTAACTAAGTATTTTTCTCTCTCAATGTTGTCTGCTTGTATGCTTCACATTCAGAACTGGATAATCAAACGTTTTCTCTGACCAATCTCTCTCCCTGATATCTGGAAATAAACTAGATGATTTGAGTTCTATATTTGACACCCGAGGTGAATTTAAGATTGTATATTCATAACATTATCTGAACTCTCCTGGTTCCAAAATAAAGATAAATGCTGAGAATACTATAGCAGTCTCGAAGGGCCGAATGGCCTACTCCTGCACCTATTTTCTATGTTTCTATGTTTACTAAGCAGGCTGGGCAGCATCAGTGGAGAGTGGTCCAGAAATGATTGCACAGATGTGCATCAATTGCGAAAATGGTGAAAGCATATTAACTAAAACTGAGCTGTCAGGAAGAGGTATAAATGGTGGGAATACTGAGGAAAACCAAACGATCTTTCTCTCCATTAATGCTACCTGGCCCATTGAGTATTTCCAGCATTTTCTGTGTTTGTTTTCATCTTTCAATATCTGCAGTTACTTTGGTTCCACTGCCCCTAATCTGGCAATGGAGGAAGCCCAGTACAGAAAAACCAGCATGGGAGTTTAAATGGTTGACAACTAGGAGATCCAGTAGGTCTTGGCAGACTGAGCACAAGTCGCCAAGTCTACACTTGGTCTCACTGATGTTCTTGACTGATGTCCTATTAGCCCTGTTCTCATATACTGGAGAATATCTGAAGAAGGGTCTCGGCCCGAAACATCACCCGTTCCTTCTCTCCAGAGATGCTGCCTGTCCCGTTGAGTTACTCCAGCATTTTGTGTCTAACTCGTATACTGGATGCTCACTCATCCCCAAAACTCTCAAATTCCTTCCATAAGCTTCTTAGAGGTAAGGTTATCTGCCTTGATTATCTGCCTTGAAATTCCTTGTGCATTGTTGTTCTATTTTGTGTGATAACATAACATGCCCGAGTAGCAGCTTGCAATGCTAAAAATGGAAATTTAGGGTGTGGTGAACAAGAGCAATGCAGTTGAATAGCCTGCTACTTTGCAACACTTCAATATTGTAGATTCATTCCAACTACTAGATGAATCAAGGTTAGTAGCAACAGTCTGCTTGTCTCTCTGGAACAGAAATTAAATAACATTGAACCAAAAGAGTATGCGTTTATTTCATTTGCTGCATTTGCACCAAGTGCCCAGACTGTACCTGGTCCAAGTGCCCAGACTGTACCTGGTCCAAGTGCCCAGACTGTACTGTAAGTGCCCAGACTGTACCTGGTCCAAGTGCCCAGACTGTACCTGGTCCAAGTGCCCAGACTGTACCTGGTCCAAGTGCCCAGACTGTACCTGGTCCAAGTGCCCAGACTGTACCTGGTCCAAGTGCCCAGACTGTACCTGGTCCAAGTGCCCAGACTGTACCTGGTCCAAGTGCCCAGACTGTACTTGGTCCAAGTGCCCAGACTGTACTTGATTCTGTACTTGAGTCATTTAAACTGGAGGTTTTTAGACGTGATCAATTTCAGGTCAGAGATGCTAGGGAGTTGGGCTCATGTAGCAATGTGACTGGACCATTGATGTTCACCAGGTCAACTGAGGAATTTTAATTAACCAAAACTGAAATAGTAGTTGCTACAAAACCACTGGATTGTCATAAAAATCCACTGACGGCTTGTGTTGATCAAGGAAGGAAATCTGTCATCCTTACCTGGTTTCATAGATGCCTCCAGACCTACCAATACCATAGATTCTTAACTTTCTCTTCAGTTCAGGGAAAATTAGGGAAGGTCAATAAATGCTGGTCACGTCATGATTTGTTACGCAATGGGAAATAAAGACTCTAACACTTCAACTGAAGTCCGTGCCTTGATTCTCTGGCCTAAATAAGACCATTGACATGACGAGCTTAGAAGAAATGAATGTTTCCTAGACTTCAATTTTCTAGTTTTCACAATTCTCCCGTGTTGCTAGATGGTTCAGGGATAATGTTGTTTTCTGGGACCTTGAGGATAATTAATGTCTGAGCCTTGGCAATTGTTACTGTTTCGTATGAAGGTCAAGGAGGCTTCACTATATGTTCTCAGCCAGACTTCATATAACAGTATAGGAAAGAACTGGAGATGCTGGTTTAAATCAAAGGTAGATACAAAATGCTGGAGTAACTCAGCGGGACAGGCAGCATCTCCAGAGAGAAGGAATAACCATATAACAATTACAGCACGGAAACAGGCCATCTCGGCCCTACAAGTCCATGCCGAACAAATTTTTTTTCCCCTTAGTCCCACCTGCCTGCACTCATACCATAACCCTCCATTCCCTTCTCATCCATATGCCTATCCAATTTATTTTTAAATGATAAAAATGAACCTGCCTCCACCACTTCCACTGGGAACTCATTCCACACCGCCACCACTCTCTGCGTGAAGAAGTTCCCCCTCATATTACCCCTAAACTTCTGTCCCTTAATTCTGAAGTCATGTCCTCTTGTTTGAATCTTCCCTATTCTCAAAGGGAAAAGCATGTCAACATCAACTCTGTCTATCCCTCTCATCATTTTAAAGACCTCTATCAGGTCCCCCCTTAACCTTCTGCGCTCCAGAGAATAAAGACCTAACTTATTCAACCTATCTCTGTAACTTAGTTGTTGAAACCCAGGCAACATTCTAGTAATGGGTGACATTTCGGGTCGATCAGTCTGAAGAAGGGTCTCGACCTGAAACGTCACCCATTCCTTCTCTCCAGAGATGCTGCCTGTCCCGCTGAGTTACTCCAGCATTTTGTGTCTACCTTCATATAACAGTGCCCTGGAGTGGAGCAACCTGCTTCCATTCTACCCAGCCAAGGCAACCTGAGGCAAGGCGCAATGCCCAAACTTAGTGGTGGCAGAGTTTGTTGATGCTTGACAAACTAATGCTTCCACCAGAGACACTCTGTCAATATATCTCGAGTCCAGGTTGCTGAGAACTGTTCTGCATTCATTATGTTCTTGGAGTATTCAACATCACGATCCATCTTATAATTACGTCCTTGTACGTCCTTCAGTGCCCAGAAGGGTTTACGTATCATTGAACCCTTGTGGTTGTAAAATTCAGATGCTTGACTTGCAGATTGTACAGTATGTTCAGCTCATGGTCAGACAAAGGCATGCATTCCACTGTTTCACATTACACCATGTAGCCTTGGGCCTGCAGAATTTAATCCTGCATCTTTATAATTATTATTTTCAAGAGATACTACCATAGGACATCATTTTATATCCCAAACCTTTCTGTTTTTTTGTTAGCTCTAGCATTGCTCTTGTGTTGAGTCAGAAAGCTGTGGGTATGAGTGAATATTTCAGTGTCAGCCTTTAACAGTGAGCTGTATTCATTGTTACGATGGGTCACAATAAACCAATCTGAGTGCAATACTACTCTGCATTGCTGCTTGGTTTTCTGGGTGGTGTGTATTCAAAGCCACTGTAACTGCATTAGTAGTGTGACTTTAGGATACCCAGCATGGTCTGAAGAAGGATCCTGAACTGAAACATGGCCTGTCCATTCCCTGTACACATGCCTGACTCGCTGAGTTCCCGCAGCACTTTGTGTTTTGCTCCAGATTGCTAGCATCAGCATAGTAATTATTGGTGACACCACTCCTGTTTTGAAAGTGTGCAGTTTCGATTTGCACTCGACTCTCCGCCCCTGAGTTTGATCAGGAAGTACAGTGCCAGTGGATTCTCCTTTTCCCCAAAGCTGTCTTGTCCTTGTGCCATGGCAGGTGAACCAAAGGGCTTTCTCCTTCAGCAGTCAGCCATCACCCCAGGTGTGTTTACCGAGGCTGACTTTGTGTCTTTCAACAAGATCGCTTCAGGAAAGTTCGCAAATGTCTTCAAAATAAAACACAAAGTGTGGAGGGTGAACTTGGCCCTGAAGTGCTGCCATTTGTTTCGTGAAGAATCATCAACATTTGAAAGGTGGGTGTTAGACATTGTAGTTACAGTTAGAGATGCATTCACTTTTAAACAAAATACTAATTGATAATTAAAACTGCAGTAAGCAATTTATATAGGAACTAAACATGGATGATATTATTTATATCCACCAGCCAATTACTGTGTGATGGAAATTGCTGCAGGCAGGCTGTGGCTTTTACCTATAATTTGCTAGATTTATCATTTTGATGGCACTCTAAACTAAACAAAACTAAATGTTATTTTAAATTTAGTGTCCTCGATCAATAGATGAAAGGATGTGGGTGAAGGTGCATCCACAATGAGGATTGCAGCTGTGCCCATCTGAAACATTTAGGCTTGTCACCATTCATGGATTTATAGGCCAGTGGCATCTCCCTGTATGAATCTGTAGATGTTGGAGTCATAGTCTCAGGATAAGGGGCGGGTATTTTAGACTGGAATTTTCTTTTCTGCAATTAGAGGGCTGTGAATCTTTGGAATTCTCTACTCCGTTAGGATGTGGTTGCTCATATAGTGTGTAAAATTAAATTTGGGCAATAGATTCTTGAGTGCAAAAACCACAAAGTGAAATCGGGCAAAGCAGAAAAAATGGAAGGGACATCAATGTTCAGCTGATCTTATTGTAAAGTGGAGAATATGAGGTGTCGGAGTTTACTCCTGAGTCTATTTCTTATGTTCTTAAGTTTGAACGGTCAGGTTAGTATATACTACGCGCACACACACACACACACACACATACACATATATATATATGTGTGTGTGTGTATAATGGAATATATCTATCCATATATATCTGCAGAGAATGTGCAGACAAAAATTGTGTAAGTACTGTAAAAAGATAGATAAGTCTAAGGATATTAGGAGATAAAAACTAAATCTGCAAAAGTTTGGGACGTTACCTTTCTTCTTTAATATTACAGGGACATGGAATATCTGATGGAGGTGGCAGGGAAGACGCTGAGAGTAAAGTTCAAGCACATTTTGCCAATATATGGGATTTGTACACGGCCAGCGGGAATTGTAATGGAATACTTAGAAAACGGATCTCTGGATAAATTGCTACTCAAAGATACATTACCTTGGCCAATGAAATTCCAGATTATTCATGAGACGTCTTTGGGAATGAACTTCTTACACAGTATGAAGCCACCACTACTTCACTTGGAGTTGAAAGCTAGAAACATACTCCTGGATGAAAACCTCCATGTCAAGGTTGCTGTGTTGATTGTCTGTCTGAACGGAACTCTCATACCTGACAGGTTTAAGGCAGCTAGTGTGACATCAATTAGTTTCCAGCCTTGGTTTTGTGATAGCTCTCATCTCTGCATAGCAAAATCCTTTCATAGCAAAATAATTTGTGTATGGAGCAGGGAGGTTCTACTGCAGTTGTACAGGGTGAGACCACACCTGGAGTATTGCGTACAGTTTTGGTCTCCTAATCTGAGGAAAGACATTCTTGCCATAGAGGGAGTACAGAGAAGGTTCACCAGACTGATTCCTGGGACGGCAGGACTTTCATATATAGAAAGACTAGATAGACTCGGCTTGTACTCGCTAGAATTTAGAAGATTGAGGGGGGATCTTATGGAAACTTACAAAATTCTTAAGGGGTTGGACAGGCTAGATGCAGGAAGATTATTCCCGATGTTGGGGAAGTCTAGAACAAGGGGTCACAGTTTAAGGATAAGAGGGAAGTCTTTTAGAACCGAGATGAGAAAAACATTTTTTACACAGAGATGGTGAATCTCTGGAATACTCTGCCACAGAAGGTAGTTGAGGCCAGTTCATTGGCTACATTTAAGAGGGAGTTAGATATGGCCCTTGTGGCTAAAGGGATCAGGGTGTATGGAGAGAAGGCAGGTACAGGATACTAAGTTGGATGATCAACCATGATAATATTGAATGGTGGTGCAGGCTCGAAGGGCCGAATGGCATCTACTCCTGCACCTATTTTCTATGTTTCTGCATAGGATATTTGCGTTCAACTTTCATTTCAATGTACAATGTATTCTAACACCCCAGTGAAGGGTTGAGGGAGTGCACCATCATCAAGATTTTAAAACTAAATCCCATTTTCCTTTGCTAATGTCCTAAAGATAGATTTAATTACAGATTAAACCAGTATAATGATATTAATTCAATTTATCATAAGAGATAAGCTACAGAATATCAATGCAGCATTGTGCTGAATCAATCAGTTAACAGCACAATCTCGGGCAAGTGGTGAATGTTTATTAGTTGTCCCACCCAGCTGGTGAACTTGTTCATTGTCACTCTGGTGGGGGTTCATTTGTTGTCACATCACTTCTCTATCCCACTCCACAGCAGGTCAGGCTACATCTATGGAAAGAGAAATAGAGTGAAAGTTTCATGTCACTGACTCTTTATTTGAGCAGACAAAGAGGGAGTCTATATGCTGTCAGATGCAGGGGACGCAGGGGGAGGATTATTGGGGAGCACCAAGATTGAGTGCAAGGTAGTTGAGAACAATTGAGCAAAATGGTGATAATGTGTGGTGAAAGTGTGTGACAGGTAAACAAGAAATATGGATGAGAAGATGTATACATGAGATTAGATAAAATCATTAGCCCAAACTTGTGAGGTTTGGTGCAATGTACCCAGTAAAAAGATGAGAAGATAGAATTTTATTGTGTAGTACTTTTTAAAGCAGATTTGTATTGAAAAGTATTTGGTGAAAATAAGGCAGAGGCTGTGTAATTCATTGTGTGATGTTCCATGGAAGGCTATTTAGTGTGTGATGTGCCATAAAGGCCATTTTGCAACGTATGCATCAAAGTGAAATGGAAAAAAACAAGTCTCAGCAGGAAGGAGTCTTGTCCAAAGTAAGTTAGAGAGTAATTCCTCATGGCACCATGATCACAGTGTCTGCTGCTGTAGGCAGCTGAGGAATCTCCTGCAACCTTGAGTCTCCAACACTGCAGGTTAGACAGGCAATCGGTGAGCTGGGCACCATTCCAGTGTTTCTCCTCCACATTGACCTCCAGCACAATGTCTAGCCATCTGTTAAAGATGTGGGAGCCCACTCCTGTTTCCCGCCTGCCAATGCCGCAGAAGGCAAGGCTGGCATTTGGCCATATGACTTGAGACAGTGCAATCTGCTGAGGAATGCTCGCAACAAGGAATGCCAGAACAAGGGGTCACAGTTTAAGGATAAGGGGGAAATCTTTTAGGACCGAGATGAGGAAAACCTTTTTCCACACAGAGAGTGGTGAATCTTAGATTAGATTAGATTAGATTAGTTTATTATCATTCAGACCTTTCGGTCTGAACGAAATTCTGTTTCCCTGCAGTCATACATATAATTAAAAAAATGACAAAAACACACAATCAACACAAATTTAACATCCACCACAGTGAGTTCACCAAACACCTCCTCACTGTGGTGGAAGGCAAAATCTTAAAGTCTCTGGCTCTTCCCTCTTTATTCTCCCTCTGTGCCGAGGCGACGGTTTAAACTCCGCGGGTGGTCGCTGCCTTGCCGCAGCTCAGAGGCCGAGTCAGGTCTCCGCTACCGCCGCCGCCGCCTCCACAGCTTCGGTGCCGAGTCAGGTCTCCGCCGCTCTGGAATTCTCTGCCGCAGAAGGTAGTTGAGGCCAGTTCATTGGCTATATTTAAGAGGGAGTTAGATGTGGCCCTTGTGGCTAAAGGGATCAGGGGGTATGGAGAGAAGGCAGGAACAGGATACTGAGTTGGATGATCAGCCATGATCATATTGAATGGCGGTGCAGGCTCGAAGGGCCGAATGGCCTACTCCTGCATCTATTTCTATGTTTCTATTACTCAATAAGGTGCAAGGGCACTCTTGCTAATTCACCTTCCTGCATATAATTTGAAATGCCACGCAGTTACCATGTGTAAATGTATCGAAGGTCTGAGAATGCCACAATGCTTTGTGTGTCAGGCATGTCTCACTGCCACTGCCCTGGAATAAACTTGCCATGTCCATTAAATGTTTCCATTTCCAAGGTCCAGGTGGTGGCCTTTAACGGCTTGCATTGAACGTCATTGGACCATTACTGGAGTCTGACAACCAAATGGAGTGGGATAGAGAAGTAATGTAACAAAATCTCTCTCTAAATGGCGTTCAGCAAAATCGTTTGCCCAGTGGAGTGTTGACTTTGGCATTTCTGCCTTTGTGCTGCCCTTAATTGTTATCCAATACATGCACATAACACGATAATGATTGTATTCATCAAAGGGAGACGGGTGAAAGAAAATGTTTGTGCTCACTAACAAGCATATTTTTATATTCTATAGATAGCAGATTTCGGATTATCAAAATGGGAAGATAGCATGAGTAATATGGAACAAATTGAAAGGTCTGCTATGAGAGGAACCATCATCTACATGCCACCAGAATTGTCAAATAAACCTTCTGGAGTCAAGCATGACGTTTACAGGTCAGATTTCTTTGAGTTACAGGATCTGGTGAATTCTTCAAGTTTAATTTTTAGTAGCAGTCTTACCGGTATTATTGGAATTCATTCAGCATAGTCAGAATTGTTGTGGTTAGGTGTGTAGTTAAGGGAGACTCTTTGTTAAAGATTGCTGCATTAATCACTTGTTATGATTTATACATAACAATGATAGCTGAATTCAAAAGAGCCCCATTGACTATAAATTGCTTCTGGAAACACTGGGATGGTGAGAGGTGGCACATGGATGCTCTTGTGAAACATCAACAACCTGAACTGTTGCCTAGTTTCCCGTTCATGCTGCAGTGATGCCTGTCCTGATAGGTTCCACATTTTGTTTTTGTTTCAGATTTCCAGCACTCACATTTATTTTGTAATTCTCCTTTACTGTATGGGTGTGCAATGTTTGTCTTTGTTCTTTCCATTTGCTTCCAAATGTGCAGTTTGTGGCTGTTTGCTTTATGCTGCTTCATTGGGCCCTTGCTCTTAGTTTGATCACCCCTCCATGAACACAACACCATCTCTGAATAGAAAACCTAATCTTAGGAAGTCATCAGCATGCTGCTATGCTGCAAATTACGTTCTCATGCGCTACCTTCTCTGAGATCTGTCAACAGTTTGTAGCTGATATGATGAGGTGAATACCAAATGTTCTCTAAGTTCTGAAAACAAAGTTACTTCCTGAAGCAATAGTTTTTCACATCACACTAAAATAAACTGCTGGAAGAACTCAGTAGACCAGGCAGCATCTGCTGAGGGAAATGGACCTGGGCCTTCTTCAGAACAAGGGTCCCAACCCAATACTGTCTCCAAAGATGCTGCCTGGCCCGCTGAGTTCTTGCAGCAGTTTGTTTTTTGCTCTAGATTCCAGCATCTGCAGTTCCACATGTCTAGTTATTCCTCTTGGATTATTCACTGATTCAAACCAAGCCTTTGAGATGTTTTATATTGCTTTATATCTAAATGTTATTATTACATTGAAAATGATTTGTGATGGAGATGATTGAAGCACTTGACCTCATTGAATGAAAGTAGATAATAGTAAATCTGCAATGTTCTCAGCATTTTGACTAGTAACACTTTTCCCATTAGTAACCACAGGACAGATTTCATATTCAATCTTGAATAAATTGTTTATTTCATTTTATAACAACCCTTAAACCTTCTAAATAGTTCCTGAACTGTATTCCACTTACTTATTCACCAAGCACCTGAGGAAAGAAATATAGTTATTCCAGCACTGTGACGTTTTGATGTGACAGAACATTTCTGGGACTAAAGTGATGTGATGTAAATTCATTTTGTTTTTATTACTCTATTCCACAAGGATAACAAAGTCTATCGCTCCCATATGTCAAGGTGTCTCAATGTACCTTTCACTGAAGTACCACCTTTGAGGCTCAGCCATGTAGGTATTGTGTCAGACACTTTGTAGACACATGAAGATCAAACAAAGCCATCTGATCAACCAAATAATCAAAAACATTTTGGTTGAGTTAATTGAATGATAAATGCTGACTAGGACATAAGGAGGGATTCCTCTACTCTGTAGGTTAATCTTTGAGAAGATTCAATGAAAAGGAACTGCAGATGGTGGTTTATACCAAAGATAGTCAAAAGGTGGTGGTTTAACTCAGCAGGTCAGGCAGTATCTTTGGAGAAAATGAATAGGTGACGTTGCGGGTCGGGGACTTTCAGACTGAAGAAAGGTCCTGACCTGAAATTTCACTGATCCATTTTCTCCAGAGATGCTGTCTGATCCGCTGAGTTAATCCAGCACTCGGGAAGAAGGCACCTACAATGTTACAGAGTCCCTAAAATACTGCAGTGGAGTTCCTGACCGTTTATACACAAGCCGATGGATTTCCCTGTCTTCCAACTCAGGATCGAGAGAGCTCCTCACTAACCACAGAGAATATACCAAGTAGTACCTGAATAAATCATCACCTGAGGGAAGGGAAGGGAAGGGAGCATATGAAGGAGAAAGGAAAAAAATAAAAGATGAATAAAGTTGGATGATTTTGGATGGGCAATTGGAAACAGCCAACCTCATGCTGATGGATGAAGCTAGTGGGAATAAATACCAATCTGCTCGTGAATCTTTGCCACACGTTCCATGTTTGTTAAACTCCATGCTGGGAACAATAACACTGCCACTACACTCATTTCCATAACAGTATTATATGGGGTGAAGCAAATCTTAAAAACCTACAAGCAAACAGATTTTGTTACTGATCTTTATAAAAGCTAGTCATATTTCAGTGAATTATAGCAGCTGTATCATTTAGCAGTCAGAATTTAAGCACTTATTATGCAAATTAATATTAAAGCTTTCAGTGCCCTCTAACCATTTAAGGTGACACAAAGGTATGGAACTTGCATCAATACTTGTTTACCCAACATCCCTCTGCTCAGCCACTCATCTGACAACAGTTTTATTTTAAAATCTTAAATCTTTTATTCAATGTTTTTTCCCCAAAGGTTCTTCCACGGGCACCTGTAATCTTTAGCTGCTGAGATTGTTGCTTCTCTCCCATTCTGTTGTGAATCGATTCAACATAGGTTGTTATTCCTTCAGTCCCATTGGTATAAAGGTTTAGAATTCCCTTCTTGCACGACATACTCCACCCTCTCTCCTACTCAATATTCCCCACAAAGCTTTCTACTGTACCTCTAAGATATGATTGTGCCATTTGAGAGACTTTTGGATATGCAAATGGATATGCAGGGAATGGAGGAACATGGATTATGTACAGGCAGGTAAGATAAGGTCTTGGCATCATGTTCAGATTCAGATTCAATTTTAATTGTCATTGTCAGTGTACAGTACAGAGACAACGAAATGCAAATGTTCGGCACAGACTTTGTGGCCTGAAGGGCCTGTTCTAGTGTGCTGTGTTCTATAACCAAGATTTTGAATCTCTTTTAAGATCTCATGTGATTCAATGTGAACTTTTGTTTCAGAATACTCTTGTAAAGTATACTGAGAGATTTCCGTATAATCCAATTAACAGTTGATCCTTTCGTTGAATTGTACTAGTTTCATTTCTTTGTCTGGTTAAAGAAGACTAGCATTTGATTTGTGACTGTGCTGTCATGAAGAAACTGACGGTGAATGTTTTTTTACAGCTTCTCCATTGTGACATGGGAGGTTGTGACACAGCAGAGGCCCTATGCTGGTAAGACCATCACTACCTCTCCCTGTAAGAACATCCCTACAGACATCATGGCAACAGATAATCCCTTTATCAATGGGATTTATGATTTACTTTAAGAAGGATCATTTACATTAGGAAGGATGCATTATTATTATTATTACAGCATTTAATTCTGAGCACTGACATTAATTTTGTTTGAGTTTTGTGGTCAGTGTAGATGGATGTGTTGAATACAATTAAGTTATCTGCTTGATTGTCAAGTTCATTACAGAGGTACTTGGTGATCCCTGTAGAAATCATACAGTGTTGCTCCTCAGAAAATAATTCAGTTGTTTACCTGATTCATCATGGCATTAAATCATTTTACTTCCTCTGAGACTGCACTGGTGAACATGTTTATTGATCTGTTTAGGAAAAGTAGTTTAGCAGCTGCGTCTTATATTAATGCAAAAGAAACATTGACACAAATCATACCTGAGCAGTGAAAGCTATTTCATGTAAAATGAAACGCAAGCATACACTTCTGAATGCATTCTAAATTATTCTGGCAAACACGTTAACTGCTTATTCCTTCTTATTTTTCTCAAATTACTGAGAGGTAATGTATTTATAATTCATTCTGCCTTTGTTGAAGAGCAGATTTGATACGTGATTTAAGTCATGTTGTGCTTTGGCAGGTTAAAGAGAGTGAAGCAGTTCCCATTAGATACGATTCAGGGACCAGGAGATGGTAATGATGATCTAGACTGTCTCTAGGGATAGTTTTGTTCAGTTTAGTTTAGTTTAGAGAAACAGGTCTTTCATCCCACAGAGTCCGCGCCGACCTGTGATCCTCACAGACTAACGCTATCCTATTGTAGATCAGTGGCTCATGACACACTAGGGACAATTTACAATGTGACCAAGCCGATTAGCCTACAAACCTGTACGTCTTTGGAGTGTGGGAGGAAACCAGAACTCCCAGGGAAAACCCACGCAAGTCACGGGGAGGTCGTACAAACTCCGTACAGACAGCACCCGTAGTCAGGATCGATCCTGGGTCTCTGGCGCTGTCAGGCAGCAACTCCACCGCTGAGCGGGTGGTAGAAACAAGGGGTGCTTGAGCTTCCAAAAGGGGAATGGATGGGTAGAAGAGAAATAATGTGCAAGGCTGTGGAGAAAGAAGAGGGAATGGAACTAAATAGATTGCTCTACAGTGAGCAGGCACGGGCTCGGTGAGATGAACACTTTCCTTCTCTTCTGTAACAGCTCTATGATTCTCATTTAACAACTGTGTGTGTGTGTGTGTGTGTGTGTACATTTGCATAATATCTGCTCTCAGTGATGTTATATTTGTATACTTAAGCAACAGGGCTCCATCTAGGATCGTACACAGTTTTTATTAAGACAAGAGCTGGTGAATTTCAGTATCCAAATGCTTCCATTTGCCGCTCTACATTTCAGGAACTGACACACTGGCTGTATTTGTGAAAGTTGTGGCAGGACAGAGACCGTGCCTGAAAATAATCCCAGAAGACGGCCCTCCAGGATGCGCACAGGTGGTTGAACTGATGCAAAGATGTTGGAATCAGGAACCAAAGAGACGACCCGCTTTCTCCGGCAAGCTGTTTATTGATGATGGGGCCAACTCTTTACAGGGAACTGCAGCATTTGTTTACAAATCGTTCTAAACTAGGTGTTGGCAAAATGTCTGAAGAAGGGTCCCGTCCTGAAACAACACCTTGGTTGGAGAGAGAACCAGAGTTAATGTTTCGGTTTATGATCTTTCATCAGAGCACCCTAATGAAAAATCACCAATCTAAAATATTAGAGAGCAGAAACAAGGAACTGCAGATGCTGGTTTATAAAAAAAAAGGCTAAAAGTGGTGGACTAACTCAGTGGCTCAGGCAGCATCTCTGGAGAACATGAATAGGTGATGTTTAGGATCAGGACCCTTCTTTAGACTGATCAGTCTGAGTTGCTCCAGAACGTATTAACTCTGTACCTTCATCCAATGCTGCCTGGCATGCTGAGTATTTACAGTATTCTATGCTTTAATTCAAAACCAGTAAAACAATAATTTTTTTAATCATTTTCTTTTCTAGAAATCGTTGTGGAAACTGAAATGTTGTGCAGCCTGTTACAATTCCCAGATATTGACAGCAGTAAGACGACTGAGAAAGCAAGAATGTGTCTGCGTGCACCACATAGTAACCTTCAAGTATGCCAATCTCCTGTGCCAGCCTTTATCTTCGCAAAAAACTGTGTTCAATAGAAAAATAAGTAAAATAACAAACTCGTGAATCCAGAGAAGCTGCAGAACAGATTCATAAGGATGGATAGAGTCGAGAATTGCAGCCTGGTAACAAGGCTACAAGGGTTAGCCACTAGAGAGCATAGGTTTAAGGGAAGAGAGAAACAATTTAAATGGGATCTGAGGGTCAAGTTCTTTCACACGGAGATAAAGAACTGCTGGAGGAAGTGGTCGAGGTGGGTACAATTACAACATTTTAAAGGCGTTTGGACAGATACAAGCCTTTTCTATGGATAGGAACATTTTAGAGGGATATGGGCCAAACACATGGGAACAAGTATAGACAGGCATCTTGGTCAGCATGGATGAATTGGGCCAAAGGGTCTGTTTCCATGCTGTGTCACTCTATGAATCTAACAGTAGTTTCACAACTAATTAAGCCATAGTAATTTATAGTAAATTAAATAATTTTAAACAGTAGTTTATTTTTTAATAGATGAAAATGGGCAGTTAATTTGTATACAATATGACCCCAAAACATAAAAGTGCAGCCATTTTTTTGATATGTTGAATTTGGATAAATGTAAGCCCAGTATTGACAAGATGAACCTCAAAATAGTGCAGTGGTAATTTCCATATGTGCCTGAGGGAGTTTTAAAGAAGTTTTGAATGCTGGCATCTTTAACAATGCAGTGTTCCTTTTTACAACAATGAAGTATTCATCAATATTTTTCAGCTCAATTATTCCCAATTATCTGATTTAGAATCACGAGTGGCCAGCCACAATAATGCAGCTGAGGGTAGGAGGGTAGCTGACAGTCAGATGAAATAAAGTGTGAAAGTATGGCTAATTCCCCCATGAACTTTCAAAACATGCAAGGCAAGAACTTGTTGACCATCTTTGACTGCCCTTTAGGAGGTGGTTTTACCTTGCACTAAATGTTATTCCCTTATCATGTATCTGTACACTGTAAATGGCTCGATTGTAATCATGTATCGTCTTTCTGCTGACTGGTTAGCACGCAACAAAAGCTTTTCACTGGACCTCGGTACACGTGACAATTAACTAAACTTAGCTTCTGGCAGACATACTCTGAGCTACTTTTGTAGGGAGTTTCAGGATTTACGCTAGCTAAATATTCACAGTACTAATGCACTGCAAAACCTGTTTGTGCTGTAAATTCTGTCCAAATCTGTGCCACCGTTGTTACCTAAATGAACCATGAATTTAAAAGAGACATTGTTTCTCCGTTATGCCATTGCAGCATCTCAAGGGAGAAACAATTAAAGTTCCCAGCCACTAAAATTAAAAACATAAAAGTTAAATAAATATCTATGTTTTATTGACACCAGTGCAGTGATGCTGTATTAAACAGTATATTATACAGCCTTTCGTGTTTTTAGTATGCAGTAACAAAAATAAACTTATCCCCATTAAAAGTTATTAAAGAGATCTTTAATTCTGTTCTACATGGGAAATTGACCAGGTACAGCTGCAAATAGTGGACAGTGTGAATTAGATGATTGCACACATCACCATTGATGTGCAACTTAGACAGCAAACATTCATCACTTACAAAATGACACTGACTTACTGTTGCTACAGAAGGCTGTGGAGGCCAAGTCATCAGATATATTTAAGGAAGAGATAGATAGTTTCTTGATTAGTACGGGTGTCAGAGGTTATGGGGAGCAGGCAGGAGAATGGGGTTGGACGGAGAGGTAGACCAGCCATGATTGAATGGCGGAGTAGACTTGATGGGCCGAATGGGCTAATTCTGCTCCTATCACTTATGACCTTATGACTAAAGGGCCTGTCCCACGAGCATGCGGCTCCATGCGGCAAGCGCGACCTAACGTGGTCGCTTGAGCCATATGGCCTCGCGGGGCCGGTCCCACTTCGATCACCGGAGCCGTATGGAGTTGTGCAGAGCTGGTCCCGACATCGCGCGGGGCTCTAAAAAACTGACCGTGTTCAAATATTTCTGCGCGACGCTGTATGTCACGCGCGAACTTCCCGCGGACTTCGCTCGAACTTCATGTCACTCACTCGACCTCTGCGCGGCCCCTGCTTCTGGTTAGGTCGCGCTTGCCGCATGGAGTCAATCGCATGCTCGTGTGACAGGCCCTTTAGTAGAAGAAAGATTTAGAATTTCCTGACAACAATCAGAATTCTTATTTTTTCCTTTCTGCTAGAATGGAACAATAATTTCAGAGATTGCAAGTTATGAATTGCAGAAGTTGAGTCTGTTGTCCGGGACTGAAACTGATGGTGAGTATGTATGTACGTGTTCCCCAGAGTAAGGCTGGACCATATTCAGTGGTGTTTTGAAGCATTGGAGATACAGGTCCGCCCTGGGTTTTAAACACCTGATTTGGTTTTTATCTCCAGGGGCTGTGCATGCTGAGTTCAATTATTTAAGGCTGAGGTTAATGTATTTAAGGTGATAACAAAGTTATTGAGATCAGATCAGAAAGTGGATGAGATAGTAATTAGTTATGATATTACTGAGTGGTGGAGCCTGCAGCAGATATTCATGGCCAACTCCTCTATCAGGCAGCATTTGGAGAGAGAAGCAGAGAGAAATGTTGCAACTAATCCCAGCAACTAATTACCACTGTGTATTTCATGGGTTTATCGTTGGTTACAGTAAAGCTGAGTTCAGTTCTAGCTTGACAGATTATCACAAGAACCTGTGTGCTGGAACCTTCAGCAAATCACAAACTGCTGGAGGAACTCAGTGGATCTGGGGAAGAAATGGACAGATGACATTTTGTGTCCAGAACCTTCTCAAGAGGGTCCCAACCCAAAACATTTCCTGCCCATATTCTACATCGATGTTGCCTGACCTGAGTTCCTCCGACACTCCTTCAAAACTCTGATTTGAAATATATTGTTTTAGTTTCTTATTCACAATCTTGTTATCAGGCAGCAAGAACTGTGGGAAATGATGGAAAATGAAATAAAAATACAAAATGTTGTAAATACTCAGCCAGCCAAACTGGTTCTCTAAAGGGACACACAAGTTCACCGATGCATGTTCTCCAGAGATGCTGCCTGACCCACTGAGTTACTCTGCACTTTGTGGCTTGCCTTGCCAGTAAGACTTGGCCTTGGTTTTCTGTATTTTGTTTGTCATCTCTGATACTCTGGCGAGATTTGATACAAAATGGTTTGTGGATTAATGTTTGAAAAATCAGGTCATCACTGTCCTCTCATGAAGGGTGATTGACCAGAAATGTTGATTGTATTTCCCTCCACAGATGCTGTGTGACCTGCTAACTATCCTCAGTAATTTACATCTTTGTACACGATCATATTGAATGACAGTGTTATTGCATCGTCCTATCCCTGTTTCTGCTCATGGCTTTCTCTACTTATTGCAGGTGAAATCTCCATTGATTCTAGAAGGGAACTGTTGCATTCTCTACTAGAAAGTGACCTCAGTCATTTGAAGAGGATATTCAGAAAAGAGCATGTTAGCTGGAACTTTGTGCAAGACTACACTTTGATGCACTTGTCCGTTCTGACTGGAGATGTGGAGTTTGTTCAGCTGGTTCTGGAGTCTGGGGGATGTGTAAATGATCAGACATCCCGAGGGGCCACACCTCTGATACTGGCTGTGCAGTACAGGTTTGTGGACCTGTGTAAGTTACTGATCCAGGAGGGAGCCATTGTCAATCTAGTGGATGAAGACAAATGGGCACCTCTGCATTTTGCATCTCAGAATGGGGATGACCACATTGCCCGGCTACTGTTGGACAAGGATGCCCAGGTCGATGTGAAGGAGGCTGATGGATGGACACCACTCCACCTGGCCTCCCAGAACAGCCATGAGAACGTGATACGTGTGCTCTTCACTCGAGGAGCAGATACCAGTTCCCTGGACAATGAACATTGCACATGTCTCCACCTTGCTGCATATTATGGTTACTACAGCATCAGCAAGCTACTGATTACTCAAGGAGCCAATTTAAATGAAGCACAGACTGGCCTGAAGACACCACTCCATCTAGCAGCTGCAAGGGGTTTCTTCAGAGTGGCAAGGTTACTGGTGAACAGTGGAGCTGATATCAATAGACTAGATAACTCTCATTACACCCCTCTGCATTTGGCAGCATTGAATGGCCACACTGGAATCTGCCGGCATCTCTTGAAGCATGGGGCTGATGCCCAGCAAAAGTCCTTGCAGAATTGGATCCCCTTGCACCTTGCTGCTCTGAAGGGTCACACATTAACTGTACGTCTTCTGATGGAACATTTATCTGATCTTAATGTCGGTGGAGACCTTGAATGGACTTCACTGCACCTGGCAACATGCTACAGCCAAGAGGATGTTGTCTCCGAGCTCCTTGAGAGAGGTGCCAATCCCAATGCCACTGAAGCTTCAGGATGGACACCACTGCACCTGGCTGCCCACGGAGGCAGGTTCCGCTGCCTTGTCAAGTTGCTTGACCACCAAGCCAATGTGAATGCTGTCAGTCACACCGGATGGACATCGCTGCATCTGGCAGCTGTGAGTGGGGGTGTGAACATCGTAAGGACATTGATCATGCAGGGAGCTGACCTGAAGGCCCAAGACCAGTATCTCAACACTCCCCTGCAGTTGGCTACAAAGCATCTGAACCACAACGTGGCCAGCGTACTCTCAGCTGAAGAAACAGCAAAGCATGATTCATGACTTACCTTGTCTGGGCTGTTCACAAACTCAAAACACTTGATGTTGGAGATTTAAACTCTGCTAAGGGATGGACCTTCCACATCTGAATCTCTGCTTGAACTGAGACCAGTGTTGAATGTAAATTTCCTCAGAATGACAGGGTGCCCAGAGGAAGAACAATGGAGAGGGGGGGGGGGGGCGGGACCATGGACCCGGCCGCGGGGGGCAATAGAGGTTCACATTAAAAATTATTTTAAAAATATATATAATCTAACATTTTCCATTTTATCACTGTGTTCTTTTACTAAATTATTTTATATGCTTGCTAGACACAAAGTACTGGAGTAACTCAGCAGCTTAGTGCATTACTGGAGAACATGGGTAGGTGATGTTTTGGATCGGGACTCTTCTTCAGACTCCAGAGATGCTGACTGACTTGCCGAGTTACTCCAACATTTTGTGTCTATCTTCGGTGTAAACCATTATCTGTAGTTCCTTGTTATTCCGTCTTCTGTGTGCTTAGTTGATGCAGTAATTAGCCCAAAAACATTGAGCAATGTGAAATTTGTCACAGTCATAGAGTGATACAGCATGGATACAGGCCTTTCAGCCCACGCCCACACCGGCCAACAATGTTCAAGTTCAAGTTCAAGTGAGTTTATTGTCATGTGTCCCTGATAGGACAATGACATTCTTGCTTTGCTTCAGCACACAGAACATAGTAGGCAGCTACACTAGTCCCACCTGCCTGCACTTGGTCCATATCCCTCCAAACCTGTCCTATCCATAAATTTGCATTTTTACTTACAGTGTGTTGTAAAGAGTTGCTGAAAAATATCAGCTGAGTGGGGTATCAACCATCTTTGGATTGTCCCCATTACCGTAGATTAATGTTCACCAATCCAGCAACTGTAGACTGAGTGGGGAAACTAATATGGCGATCAAAGAGAAGTATGTTTGTTTCATAATTTTCTAAACTCGTTTGTCTTTCTCGGTAATAAACTTGGAAAATAAAATAACCTGTTCCAAGGGGTGACAAGGCAGATGAAACTTCCCAGATATATACTCAACAAGTTAAAACATGTCTCTCATGAACAAGGCAGTTTGAAAAACAATGTTTATTTTGCCAGCTACCACATATTCGCAGCAAGAGCCATCATTGCAGCACTCCAAATGAAGTGAAATATAAACTAAAAAGATCATTTTTATGTTTTGCTTCAGTCCTGATTTGAACATTTTCACTGAACCTGATCATCAGCTATGATGGCCAAAGTGATTTGAGAATGGCTCATCTTATTATTTTGTCAAAACAGATGTAGATTCTCAAACAATGCATTGAAGAAATGCACAAAACATCGAGGTGCATAGTGGTACACTTTTAGTTCCATGATATTGGTATTTAATGAGGCAAACCTCTTGTTTGTAAGAGTCAATGATGCAGAGTTAATGAGCCAACATGAAAGTCCACTGTATCCATTTGGGAAAACCAGGTCTCTGAGCTTATTCTGGGGAAGCACAATGGTTCTCACTCCATGGGTCGGATGCAACAAATACTGTTAACCTTCTTTACACTGAGGGTTGTTCCACTATGCTTGTGTAAAGCATTCTTCTTGTTGCTCCAGTAGATGATTGAATGCTTTCTGAGCCACAGGCTTGTGCTATTCCTAAGAAAGAGAACACGTCACAGAATTAACCTGATCGTCATTTAGGCAAAAGGGAACAGGTGTAGCTTTTAGCTGCTGCTTATGGAAAATAGGAACTAGAATGGGCCTGATCAGACTTTGAAAAAAGGTCATGATTTCCTTGCTCTCTGTCCTCCACATTCCTTCATGGTCCCATTACTGTTGATTATTCTACAGTATAAACATGTGTGACCTCTTCCTCCAGCACTGTGTCCAGTTTCTCGTACCTCCCAGCATCTACCCAACATGATCCCTTGCACTCTAATATATTTCAGTGAAATCAATAAAAATAATAACAGTGGTGCAGCTGGTAATTCTGTGCCTCCCAGAGCCAGCGATCGCGGTTCATCGCTGTGGGTGTGGACCTCCCTGTGACTGTATGGACATTTGAAAAACATTGTTCAAGTTAGACACAAAAACCCAGTATAACTCTGCGGGTCTGGCAGCATATCTTTATTCCATAAAGAAATAGGTGATGTTTCATGCGGAGATCCTTCTTCAGACTGAAAAAGGGTCTCGACCCAAAACGTTACCTATTCCTTCTCTCCAGAGATGCTGCCAGACCCGCTGTGTTACTCCAGCTTTTTGTGTCTGTCTTGGTGGAAACCAACATCCGTAGTTCCTACACATTGTCAAGTTAATTGGGCGTCTCCAGTAACTTCCAGAGATTACTGGAGATATTGCCATGGGCACCCCAGATGGGTTAGGGGTGTAGGGGAAGGATAAAGCATCAACAGAGCACCTACATTCATTCAAGATTCAAGAGAGTTTATTGTCATGTGTCCCAGATAGGACAATGAAATTCTTGCTTTGCTTCAGCACAACAGAATATAGAAGGCATGAATACAGAACAGATCAGTGTGTCCATATACCATTATATAAATATATACACACATGAATAAATAAACTGATAAAGTGCCACAGGACCATGACCCCTCACTGACCCCAGTACCCTCACAACTTACGTTTCTTCCTGTCTTTGTACCATGAGCAAGTTTGGAGAAGAGTTTTGGGGAGCAATGCTAAATTGCCAGAGAGACCTTGTGTGCCTCCCTGCACAGACTGCTATCTCCGTGGAGACCCACTTCACATCGATCCTTACCTGTTTGCCACAAGAACTGTGTGAACATCTGTGGAAGATCTCTCCTGATCTGTAGCTCATTTACGTGGCTTCACCTGTTTGATCTCAGTGATAAACAAATGGCACCTTCTGCTCTGGGATCTGTCAACATTGGTACTGGAAAACAACTGCCCATAAGCGCTTCCATTAAACAACCCAGAGCTTTCATCATTGGGAAAGGATTACACTCCTCAATATTACGATGGGTGTGAATCATCAAAGCCGTTCGTTATAATGAATGACGTGTGCCCAGGAAGCACAACCTTAACCTCGAGAAGATCGCGCAATCAGCCATTTTCAGGGATCAGCAATGGTTGATGGATCTTTAGGACGGGGTTGGGGTGACCCTCTGGTTCCTGGTTCCCACATTCACACATGGTGGGTGTGTGGAACGAGCTGCCAGAGGGGGTCAACTTCATGGCAAGTATTATGAAGGTGAGTACATTTAAAAGACATTTGGACACGTTTTCAAGAGAGAGTTAGATTTAGCTCTTAGGGCCAAGGGAATCAAGGGATATGGGGAAAGCCGGATGATCAGCCATTATCATTTGAATGGTGGTGCTGGCTCGAAGGGCCGAATAGCCTACTCCTGCACCTATTTTCAATGGTTCGATGGTACATGGATAAGAAAGGTTTAGAGGGATATGGGCCAAAGGGCTTGTGTGTGTAGATGGGGGCATTGTTGGAGTGGGCGTTGGGCCAAAGGGCCTGTTTCCATGCTGTATGATGCCATGACATACCACAGTAGTTGAGTTCAGATCAGTGAGAGTCACCCAAATAACAATTACTGATGAAAATGACATTGATCTACTATAAGTGGGATGTAGTTTCCACATCAGTCTAGGCCGTCCTGCAGAGTATGTTGATCAGGTACAAAGACCATCATGTTGTGCTTTGACTATCTGCCTTAAGTCGGCAGCACAGTGGCACAGTGGTAGAGTTGCTGCCTTACAGCACCAGAGCCCAGGTTCAATCCTGACTAAGGGGGCTGTCTGTACAGGGTTTGTACTTTCTCCCTGCGAACGTGTCGGTTTTCTTCAGTTTCCTCCCACATTACAAAGACGTGCAGGGTTGTAGGTTTATTGGCTTCTGTAAATTGTCCCCAGTGTTAGGATGTGAAACTGGGATAAGATAGGAATGTACAGGTGTTTGCTGGTCAGCGTGGACCTAGTGGGCAGAAGGACCTTTGTCCACACGGTATCTCTAAACTAAAAACTAGTCTCTTATTTAGTTCAGTGTCAATTTGTCTGCTTACACCTCTGTGATAGGTTTTGCAAAATTCCACAAGTTGCTGCTATTTACATGAAATTTTCTTGGATTTCATGCATCTGTGAAGTGTGAATTCATGTAAGCACGGCTATTTGTCCTGGATTCACGGACCCATGAAGACAATATTACTGGAAGGTCTGAAGTTGAGTAGTAATATCACTTCTTCGCAAGTCCAGTGTGTGTAAATGTGGAACTCATGGAGACTGTGTTAGAAAGCTAAATGTTGCTCATTTGACCATGGATAGATGGGGAAATAAAATGAGGTACAACTGAATTCATCCTTTTATTACTAAAATTTACAGTGCTTTATAATAATTTTGTAGAAATGTGTTCTTACCTCAATAACACTGTATATCCATTCTCTGAATTCTGAAACCTTTGTGTAGACTCCAGGGTGATTAGCTTCAGCACAGCCCAGCCCCCAACTGATCACCCCGATGAGATGCCAGGTGTTCACGCCCTCACATACCAGTGGTCCACCGCTGTCGCCCTGCAATGTACATCCACAGGTTCAGCCCATCTCTCACATATTGGCATCAAACAGTCCACATCCCCAAACCCTTCACTTGAGCTGCCATCCATCACCTGGCATGCGTCCACCTTGCCCTCCCTGTATCCAGCACACAGCATTCTTGGTGTTAAGGCCCCGTTGTACATACAGCTGCTGTTACATCGCTCAGTGCTGATTAGAGGCACAGATGCTTCCTTTAATATATTTTCCGTATCGTCTGAAAGAAGCAAAGCATTGATGAGTTACACGCCTGCATCCTCTGCTGCTAATGTCCCTTTATTCCCCCGTACATCACACTCACAGGCATCTGCGCTTGCATGGCCCCAGCCTGATATCCAGCACTTCCTACCCGGTATCATCTGTGGATTGTATCTGGGCAGACAGATCGCCCTCACTGTATCTGGAAAATAAACGAGTATTTGAAGATGCGTGGAACTGCAGAGAATGCAAGGAATAGGGATCTGTTGGCTTCAGTAGAGAAGAAGGCAGAGCAGTGTCAGTGAAGTTATAACTGAACACTGACAGTAATACAGGCAACTCTCTTGTGTACATCCCTTTGCTTCACTAAATGAATGGTTTGCACTCAAGTAATGCTGTGTCCTTCCAAACAACCAAAGATGTCCTTGAAGGACAGTCTGCTGCTATGTGAGCCAATTGAACGGTTATCTTGTCAGCAGTGGGAAGGCTGAGCAATTGGTACATGTCAATGACATTGATTGAGGGAAGGAATATCTTTGTCTAGGGTATGCTGCTCTTGCAAAGACCCACCCACTGCAAGAGTCTGCATCTTTTGGAGTGTGGAGGTAAGGCAGGTTGGGGAGAAATAGAAAGAACAAATGGAATATTTGCAGTTAGAGATCTGTCTTTTGCTAGAACTCCATTGTACAGAGGAAAGGAAAAACAGATTCAAAATCATCCTCATTTAAAAACTCTGGATGCACATATTTTAATTCACGTTTAAAATTAAGTTGCATTGTACATGACATCTTTAGCACTTGTTCAAACAAAGTTCCTACTTGAAAATGTAATAGGTCTTGTCAGCTTCATCAGGGCAATGTCATAGTCGTGTGTTTCATGGTTGTAGCTGTTGCTGTAGATTACTTTCTCCACTGCGTAGGTGGGAAGGCTGGTGAATAGAATGAGTTCTCTGTCCACAATCCCAACATACACCCGCCAGTAGCGTGCCAATGGTGACCTGAAACGTAAGGAGCTCCTTAACAAAGGTTGTGGATTTGGACGATGGGATTGAAGGCTTTGTGGCCAAGTTTGCAGATGCTGCTAAAATAGGTGGAGGGGCAGGCAGTGTAGAGGAAGTAAGGACTTGGACAGTTTAGGAGAGTGGGCAGAGAAGTGGCAGATCAAATGCAGTAGTACACAGTCATGCATTTTGGTAATAAGAATAAAGGTGTAGATTATTTTCTAAATAGAGAGAGAATCTTGAAATTAGAGGTGTGAATGGACTTGGGAACGCTGGTGCAGGATTCCCAGAAAGTTAATCTGCAAGTCGAATCAGTAGTAAGGAAGGCAAATTTAATTTCAAGAGGACTGGTACACAAAAACAGAAATGTAACACTGAGTCCGGCTGCATTTGGAGCACTGTGAGCAAACCTGGGCCTCATATCTGAGGAAGGATGTGCCGGCTCTGGAGAGGATCCAGAGCAAGTTTACAAGAATGATTCCAGGAATGAAAGGGTTAGCATATGATGAGCGTTTGACGGCACTGGGCCTGTACTCACTGGAGGTTAGAAGGTTGAAAGGGGACCTCTAATGAAAGGCATAGAGTGGATGTGGAAAGGATGTTTCCACTGGTGGGAGAGTCTAGGACCAGAGGTCAAAGCCTCAGAATTAAAAGACTTTTAGAAAGGAGGTGAGGAGGAACTTCTTTCGTCAGAGGGTAGTTAATCTGCGGAACTCATTGCCACAGACGGCTGTGGAGGCCAAGTCAGTGGATATTTTTAAGGCAGAGATAGGTAAATTCTTAATTAGAACAGATGTCAAGGGTTATGGGGAGAAGACAGGAAAATGGGATTAGGAGACACAGATCTGCCATGATTAAATGATGGTGTAGACTCGATGGGCCGAATGGCCTAATGCTACTCCTATTACGAGTGAACTTGTAAATACCGGAATTAAAGGAATCATAAGTAGGCTCCACAGGTGATTGAGTTTAGCCATTGTTCAATAGGTTATGGTTGATCCTGTACCTTGTGTTGTACCTACACCCACCTCAATTCCATATCTACTGATTTCCCCTAATCTACAATACACCCAGCAACCAAACATCCATGCTGTGTCAGGAGAGAATTCCCAAGATTTGTAACTCTGCATAAATATAACATCAGTACCACATGAACAGCCAGATGTTGAGACAATGTCCCTTGTTCTAGATGCTGCATCTGAAGCAACTTCCCACACTGCCACTTCCACTGCAATGTCCCTTGTTCTAGATGCTGCATCTGAAGCAACTTCCCGTTTACTTCCCACACTGCCACTTCCATTCACAAACCAAAGATAAAAACCTCTCATTTTTCTCGACCTCCATGTGGTGGAGCAAACAGGTCAATGTCCAAAAATTCTTATTGTTATCATGAACAGATTCTTATTCGTACAGTATGTCAAGGTATTGTAATCATGTATTTCTGTCTGACTGGAAGGCACGCAACTGTACCGTAGACACGTGACAATGAACTGAAACGATTCTCTTACGTCTGGCAATGTCCTTGGAGTAAGCTTGTTTCTGATTCAGTAACTTTCCATTAGAACAAATAAGGATGGGCCGTATTGTTGAGTGTGATATTGGAATGTGAATTATTGGAGAAAAAAACGATTCTGACATTAAAGCTCAGGTGCATTGCTGAAGTAACAGAAACATACAGTGGTTATGTTGTGTTAAAACTGAAGAGATTTTCTAACTGAGACTGAGTGACTGAGAGATGATTCTTATTGTTTCATCCATGCATAAGCACTTCCATTAATGTGAACGAGAAATAAATATCAGAGGAAATAAATATTGCCAGTCAAAATACGTGGCATAGATACTTGAATCTGATTGTTTGTTGAAGCAGGGATCATGGCATGGATATCAGCCTCCTCTTCATCAAACCATCACCCACTGGCAGATGGTTCCATTAGTCAGTAGCGTTGAATAATGGATACTGGTTAGCACCAACAAGTGAGGACAAATACTATCCCATGGTGACTATTGATACCACAGTGTTAACTGACATTGAAAGTGAAAATTCACAGCAAGCAATCTATCCCACTGCAAATGATGCCTGGTAACTCGGTAAAATGGACACTACAGCAAACAGTCTACAGAGTCCCATTAAATACAGAGATACAATCAACTATAGTGAGATACAGGACCCTTGAGCCAAGTTAGAGCTAATCATAAAAGTAAAGTGATTTTACCAGAAAAATGTCGAGTATCGGATAGTTACAGGTTACAATTTGTGCATCAACAATCCTCAGTCACTTGTAACAATCTGGGTTCCATGTGTAATCAATGTGAGGATCAACATTAAACTATCAGATTTGCTCCAGAATAGGTAAGGAGGAATATGCTTATCCAGAGAGCATCGATGTAGTTGATGAAAGAGTGACTGACCTGTGTACACAGTGAGCTGCGGTGATGAGCCAGTACTGGGTGAGAATGGAGGCACCACATGTGTGCTTGTAGTTCATGTACAGGGTGACCTGCCAGGGCCAACTCCCCTTCGCTGCCTCACTTCCTCCAACTATCATGGAGAAGTCATGCTTCTCTCCGCAACCTCCATGTTGAAAAAGACAGTGAGTTAAGGTTAGGCAGCCCGTAGAATGATAGGTTGCAATAGGCTTGACTTAAACTTTGGGATGCACTAGAAGTGAAGTGAAACCAGTGCTTTGATCGCTGGTCTCATGGAATCAATACTCATGAGCCTTGCTTTGCAACAGTTAGTATTGCTCCAGTACTTAATAACCACCCAGCATTAGTACTTCAGTGTCCTTTCTCAACAGAGAGCGTGAGTGGGGGCAGGGGAGGGAGGGGATATCAGATACAGTCTTGACACAAAAGGGTACACTTGGCTCAAACTAATCTTTGATGGCAGGTAGCGCTGCTGCTTCACAATGCCAGAGACCAGGGTTCAATCCTGACCTGTCTGTGTGGAGTTTGCAGGTCGTGCCTATGATGGCATGGGTTTCCTCCGGGTGCTCCGGTTTCCTCCCACAACACGTGCAGGTTTATCTGGTTATTGGTCTCTGTAATTTTGCCCCTAGTGTCTGTTTTTGCTAAATGTCATTGCTTAATAATGAGCAGAATTGTATGTAAGATTCTTAATGACACGACTGTGAGGCTGACTCTCACTCTAGTGAGTGAAGTTAATTGATGTCGAATAGTGAGTGTTGGTTGCAGTCGGGTCACTCCAGTGTGGGAGGAACATACAGTGTTAAAGGCAGCTTGGTAGATGATAGTATACCAGCTGAAACATTAACCTTAACCGGCACGACAAACCTGCTTGAAGATGGCCAAATTGCAAGAGTGATTAAAACATTCTATATGGAGCAGATTTACTTACCAGAGCATTTCAATGCTATTACATTTCCAGATGTACAGCTGGTCCTGGCAAGAAAGAAAACAAGGAAACATTTTCCTGTAGATGCCATGAGGAATGGAAATACCTTACACACCAACAATAATGGGTGAGTAGGAAGTGGGTGTATTTTATATCTGATTGTTCTAGTAACTTGGGTCGAAGGAAGGCAAGCAATTGTTATAACGTACATCCATAGGCTTGTACCTTCCCAATGTGTTTGGCATTCAGTTAGACACTAGGTGGATCAGCTTTGGTTGTAAAGAGGGCAATGTGACCACACATGCACAGTGGCATCAAGACATTCTCCAATAACTGGAGAACCTGTTTTAGTGATCATGTTTTGGAGATACATATTGGCCATGAGATGGTTAGGAATTCTATTTCCCTCTCCCTTAAGATTGCTTACAGATGAGGTTGAGGTTAGCATTGTCTTCCAATCCCAGAGCTCTATCCTTTAACAGAGCGCTGACTGACTTCACTAGGAGTGATTACAGGGGCAAGGAGAGCGACTGTCGGTCGGGCAGTGTCAGAACCAAGCCTAGATAGAGGCATCGAAGATGAACTTCGACCTCAAGAGGCTGTTGGGTGATTGTTTCAGACTCCGGTTCAAACTTTTATTATTCTGCGAGATTGAAGGAGTTACAAAGGAGACAAAATAAATCTTGACGTAAATCATTTATCATATAGAGTGTAAAATAGAGCAGTTACTAAATATATAAGTGACTAGTAAGTATGTTAGTCATTACAGAAGTTTATTTTAACTTTGGATAGCAGCACAACTGGTGCAACAGTAGAGCTACTGCTGCCTCACAGCGCCAGGGACCCGGGTTCGATCCTGTTCTTGGCTGTTGTCTGTGTGGAGTTTGCACGTTTCTGTGACTTGGTAGGTTTCTTCTGGGTTCTCCGGTTTCATCCCACATCCCAAAGATGTATGGATTTGTAGGATCATTGGCCTCTGTAAATTGCCCCTACTGACTGGGGAGTGGGAAAACATGGAACAAGTGTGAACAGGTGATCAATGATCAGTGTGGACTCGGTGGGCCGAAGGGCCTGTGTCTATACTGTATCTCCAAAGTGATCTTGTAGGCGCCCCCTTGGTCATGACTGACCATGGGTGATGCAGCCCAGCTGTTGGCTGCTTGATCCAAACCTCGTGTAGAGCAAATTCTGCTAAATAGATATGTTCTGTCTTGGTTATTATTATAGAACCTCATAATTACCCTGGTGTTCCCTTTACCACCAGTGACATGTACTACATTCGAGCACATGTGGTTGTGGTGGATCTGATGTCTGTCAAAAGGCCCAACAAGACTGTTTGCTTCCAACCAGTCAATTCCAACACATTGGTTTTGTTACAATTCCCACTTTCTGCAGAAACACGTGTAATTATACAACGCACGACAGAGGAAATGTGGCCAACCTGTGGCTCCAGATGTTTTCTAAATTGCTGTCCAGCTCATCAGTAATCTCAGCGAAACCCTGCGTGTAATTACGTTCAATCTCACTCACACTAATTACACTCCAGCCCAGGTATCTGTGGAATAAAAGAACAAATGACAGGATTTACATTTCACTGTCGGTATGTCAATATATAATCAGAACCTGCAAACATAAGTGCTACTATTTCTTCAAATCAGCTTTGTTTTGGCATTTAACACATTGTAAGTATTGGGAAGTGAATTTCTTTGAAGCTTTCCCAATGAACATTTTACATTTCAGCTGTGAGATTGTTAACCCGATCTACAAAGCTGGGATTGTTTGTTACCTATTTAAATACAGTAATACATTGGAGTGTTATTGTTACTAGTGGCATAGCTGTTAGAGCTGCCGCCTCACAGCGCCAGAGACCTGGCCTTGATCCAGTCCTCACATGCTGTCTGTGTGAAGTTTGCACGTTTTCCCTTTGACTGCGTGGGATTCTTCAGGATGCCACATCCCAAAGATGAGTGAGTTTGTAGGATCATTGATTTCTGCTCCAATCTTGTAGTTGTTAAGGTGATGGGATAATGTAGAACTAGAGTGAACAGGTGATCAATAGTCGGTGTGGAACTTGGAGACTTTAAAACGATGTAGGGTTTTAATAGGGGAGAGATACTCTTAACTGGCCTCTGAAATTACCCAATAAAGTAGTTTGTTCAAAGGTAATTTAAGATGCCTGACACCTGAAACAACCGAATACACAAAAAAAAGCAGGAAACATGACACGGTGGAAATAAATACTAACAGAGTACACTTGGACCAAACATCTAGTGTCTGCTGTAATTTCGCTGTAATTTTCCAATGAATTGATTCTGACATTTTGTTAAAAGGTTTAACTCCCTGATGGGAGAATAAGAAGTTCTTAATGAGTAGAGTGAGAATGTAGAGCTTACTCGATATGTCCCATGTATTTACACATCTGTTTACCCAGCGAGGAATTCCACTTTGTGTCACATGCAGGAAGCCAACCAGATTGGTTATATAACTCCAATAGCGAATTCTCTGAATTAATTCTGAAAGAAACTGAGAGCAAAATATTTACAAACTAGGCAGACATTAGGTCTGAAGTAAGGTTTCGGCCCGAAACGTTGCCTATTTCCTTCGCTTCATAGATGCTGCCTCACCCGCTGGGTTTCTCCAGTACTTTTGTCCACCACAGACATTAGGTCAAAGTTGGTCCACTTAATCAAGGAACATTCTCAGAACACTTTAGCTCCAGGTCCAGACTAATGTCAGGAGTACATTCCTGGGGTACACTGGCTCTAGAGGCAGATTCACTCCAGGGACAACTACCACAATTTTAAAGCCAGATGCATGGTTTTAGGGCAAATTAACTGTGGGCACAGATGAGAATTGCAGACTGTCATCAGAAACAGATTTACAAAAGAACCAACGTAACTGCATGAGCAGATGAATGGTTGGAGCCTAGGAACCTGAATATAGAATATTGTAGGTACACAAAACTGCTGGAGAAACTCAGCGGGTGCAGCAGCATCTATGGAGCGAAGGAAATAGGCAACGTTTCGGGTCGAAACCCTTCTTCAGACTGATTAAACTGTGCAAACTTCACACAATATAGAATATTGTTGCAGTCTGACTCTGATGTTTACGAGGATATTGCCAGAACTTCAATGTCTGAGCTACTGGGAGAGGTTGGGCATGCTGGGTCTATTCTTTACAGCGCAGGAGGATGAGGGGTGATCTTATAGAGTTGTATAAGATAATGAGGGGAATAGATCGGGTAAATGCAGTCTTTTACTTAGAGTTGGGGAATCAAAAACCAGGGGACATAGGTTTATGGTGCAAGGGGAAAGATTTAATAGGAACCGGAGGGGCAACCTTAACACACAGGTTGTATGGAGTATGGGTGTATGGGTGTATGGAGCGAGCTGTCAGAGGAGGCAGTTGAGGCAGGGACTGTGACAATATTTAAAATACATTTGAAAAGTACATAGATAGGAATGGTTTAGCGGGATACGGGCCAAACGTGGGCAGGTGGGACTTGTGTAGGCATGGGCTAGTATGGCCGAAGGGCCTGTTTCCATGCTGCATGACTATGTTTAAATGACTCTAATGGTGTAACAAGATGAATTGATCAAAAACTGAAACAGATTAAGTCCAGGGAGTGATTAAGTCTAATATGAGATTAACTCCAGGAGTCATTTAACTCCAGGTGTAGACTAACTCCTACTGTAGTCCTTGCTGAGATCAATATAGATCAAGTATTGATCCAGTATTGGTTGAGCAATTCCTCTAGAGTGTGTTTGTAAAGTAAGCTCACTATGTGGACCAGGAGATCACTAACCTGTGAGTGGATCATTGTTGCTGGAGTTTTGCTCCGTGGCGTTGCAGTCTGTGGTGGGTGGATTGCCACCGGTTGGGATCAAGTTTTTCTTCTCAATCGGCCTCTCCAAATGTCTCACTAATGTAAAACAAATAATTACAGTAAATCCGACTTCCATTTGAGATGTCACCTCAGTCTGAAGAAGGGTCTTGACCCGAAACGTCACCTATTCCTTCTCTCCATAGATGCTGCCTCACCCGCTGAGTTTCTCCAGCATTTTTTGTCTACCTTCCATTTAAGAATCTCTGTTTGTTTCTTCATGCACATGTCTGCTGATGGAAAATCGGGAATACATCATGTACAGGAGGATATTGTAAAATCGAGCGTTCTGGAACATTCCGCACGCCTCAGGCAATTATCCTCAGGGAAGAGCTACCAATAGCTGGGTATCTGTGAGAATTACAGTGTTGTATTGCAAATCCGTGGGGTTTCAGGGGAGATATAGGCCAATGGCAATAATGTCAATATGGGAATGGGAAGGAGAGTCAAAATGGTAGCAATCTTGTATAAAAATGTTCTCAGCACAAGGGTCACTTGGTCTAGGCTTGGTCTCGCCAATGTAAAGGATGCCACATTAGGAGCATGGAATGCATTGGTTTAAGTTTGTAAATGTACAGGTGATTCTCTGTCGCACCTGGATGGGCTGGGTGGAGGTTAGAGAGGAAGTACAGGTGCAGTAGTTGCATCTCTGGAGGTTGCAGGGAAAGTAGCTGGGGAGGGAATGGGTTGGGTGGGAGGTGACGAGTGAATGGAGGGAGGTGCCTCTACGCAAAGCGGGAAGGGGTGGGGACGGGAAGATGTGACTGGTGTGGGAACTCTATCCGGTTCCGTGTGGGGGCGGGTGGGGGGTGGGGGAGGAGCAAGAGCAGAGGTGTGGCCCACAGGGACACGCATGAGATATTTCAGTTGTCTCTCTAACGTTCTAGTCTGTGCCTTAAACCCTCTAAACAATATCAATAATTATCATTTATTTCTCATTTGAAATTTGAAACGTTTCTCTCCCAGGGCTAAGGGTTTATAACAGATTATAAAATGTTGCAGTAACTTTCTTAGCTTGATGTCTGAAAATAGGTTTAACCCGTTTATAATTATGATAAATTACATTTTACTGTAGAACACATTAGTCAGCACTTTACATCAGAATGCAATTAATTTATTTTCTACTTGCCCATATATTACTGATTTCCCTTTCTGCTGCAGCCCTAAGTCGTACTTAGAATGTGATGTTCACTTCCTTTCTTTGTAATGAGCAACGTGAGTGGTACTGTATCTGGAGCAGCTTCAAACACTCGTTTGGGTTGATAGTACGTTGAATAAATAACGGAATTATTCATGCTTAGTCACCAAGAAGGAAGAATTTAGAGTCCATCCACCTTTTTGTTGGGTATAAAATAGACACCTGTGAATGAGTTTATAGGTGGGCTTGATCTGTAAAGGCTTTGTACTTTCTATATTGGGGTCCCTTTGAAGTCCTTCCCCTCCTTGAGAGAACAGAGGAATGGCATGGATATGTTTGCTCTACCAGGAGCCAGCATAAATTCAATGGGCTGAATGGCCTCTTAACTAAAATATTATTTCATTCAATAAATGATCTTTTGGCTGTAAAATACACAGGGATATCTTCAGGTTGTGAATGGCACAAAACATTTTTGTTTTTTTAATTCACCCAGCTGCAGATTTTATATCAGTTTTCTCGACTGAACTAAGGAGTGGTTCCTCCCTGCAGGTTTGGCTTCCAGCGCAAAGTGCATGAGTCAGTCAGTGCAAGTATTGATAGTCCTTCTTGCTTTTGGGCGGTGCCTCAATCTTTAATAGCTTGGTGACTGACATCATGTCAGATTCACTTGGATCACCTTTCCAGTTTCAGTATTAGATCAACAATTTCAAAATTAATTCTCTGGGTCTCGCTGTTGGGGTGAATACAGCTAATACCTGCAGATTCCCGTTTACAAGGAATCTCTTTCTATCTTCTTGCACATCATTAATTACTGACTATTTAAGGCAAACAGAGATATCAATGTAAAGGAAATCTTGCACCTTGCTTTTCACATTGCTGAATGGTGTGGACCAGAGATAGTTGTGGACAAGGAACCTGGGGATTTGAGTCTGAACCCCAACACACTGGATGGGTACTAACGCCACTGAATGAATAACTTGTCCATGCTGATCCCTAATGGAGCAATCCCATCACATCCCACAGAGTGTTTTCCTCATGTACTACCTTGTCTCATTTAGAGGGCATATATTGATCCTGTTTCCACCCCATCCAATGAACTGCATAACATTCCCAATAAGCTTAACATAAACTTAACCGGGCAATGTGGGGATAATATTCCCCTGTCTGGCTATCCACAACCAGTAGTCACAGCCTCAACACCGGGTGGTACCAGCAATGGCTGCCCCGCCAACAGTCTGTCTGTCCCTTCCTTCTTTGTTTTAATCGTATGTGTTAAATGTAGGGTTTAGAGTTCCTTAGCTTGTTTTATGTGGGGGGGGGGTTGGGGGAAACCATTTTAATCTCCTACCTCGACGGAGGTGTGATTTATTTCCGTCTCCGTCCGCACTGCGGCCTAACATCGAGGAGTTGGCGGCCTCTGCTGGAGACCGACTCCGGGAGCTCCACCCGTGGGCGCCTGCGGGCTTAACATCACGAAGCTTTCGGTCTCTGGTTAGAGATCAACTCCGGGAGCTTCAATCTCCCCAACTGAGGACGGTTCGACTGCCCCGACCGCGGGAGAATAAAAGGGAAGTAGATTGAACTTTATTGCCTTCCATCACAGTGGGGAGTGTGGGGAATCCGCTGTGGTGGATGTTTATGTTAACTTTTATGTAGTTGTGTGTCTTGTGACAATAAGAAACCTTTGAACATCAGATTATTCTGAACTGAAATGAGGCATTTCTTCTGTCAGAGGGCAAAGAATCTTTAAAATTCCCTTCACCAGAGGAACGTGAAGACTCAGACTCATATACAAGGGGGAAATCAATGGATATTTGTATCTCTCTCCACACAGACATGAATGTTTGGTTTGTGAGGGGCCCTAGTCTCTCTCTAGGCCCTCTCTTTACCTTAATGTACATAAAATCTATTTGGATTTCCCTTAATATTGTCCTGCAGAGCCATGTCCTGTGGCCTTTTGGCCTCTGGCTCCCTTGTGAAGAATGCTCTTCATTTAGCTGCACCCCCTGTTGCCTTGTGAAGTGACACAGACACGTTGTGGGAGAGAACTTGGATGGTCAGTCCGGGAGGAAGCAATGCCCAGTGTTTGCTGATGAAATAATTGGCCATCATATTAAAATTAAAGATTATAAATTCCTACATGTTGCAGCATTAATGAGACATGAAGATAGATACAAAAAGCTGGAGTAACTCAGCGGGACATAGAAACATAGAAACGGGACAGGCAGCATCTCTGGAGAGAAGGAATAGGTGACGTTTCTTCAGCCTGAAGAAGGGTCTCGATCCGAAACGTCACCCATTCCTTTTCTCCAGCGATGCCCTGCCTGTCCCGCGGAGTTGCTCTACCTTCGGTTTAAACCAGCATCTGCAGTTCCTTCCTACACATTCATGAGACAGAAGTAGAAGTTGCCTTACCAGTGAAGTAAATGCCAAGTACGATGATGGAAAGGACGGTGACTGCACACAGAAGGGCCAGAATCCTCTTGGTGGCTCGAGGTGGTCGTCTACGTGGTCCTGTGGGACAAGAGGTGGAGTGGATTTACTGATGCCTTCCTTCCCTTCTCACTAACTCCTGCTCAACACAACGTCTGCTATGTCTGGAGACAGGACACTTTATGGCAGGAACTCAGCCCAAGGGGATCTCCAGGGGAATTATTAGACACCGATGCACAGGAGGAGGAGGTGATCAAACACTTGGTCAAAGCCACACACACAATCTTGGAATAACTAGGCGGGTCAGGAAGCATCTCTGGACAGAAGGATAGGTGACATTTTGGGTCGAGACCCTTTGTCAAAGAGATTGGATTTGAGGAGCTAATGAGAGGCCATTATTGATAGGTGTTGCGTGGTCCAAGGTGTCTTGGACTAACGATATGGTCACCAACACTAGAGCAACTAAGGAGGATTGAGAGAAAGCTAGCATTTTGGATCAATGACTTCCTCGGGCTCACTTTATGTCCTGTCATTATATCAGAGGGTTGCCAGGGCAGGGATGGGCTTTGTGGGGCCTTCATGTCCAGTGCTTTTTTTATGTACCCTTTTGTACAATGTTTTAATCATAATGGTGAAAGTAGACTAAAGTATAATGTGGGAAACATTGTCAAGTTGAGAAGCTGCTGTAGAGTTATTGACCCATTGTGATGTGGACCATGACTATCCCGTGGTGTGTGGGCCTGGTGTGTGTGGGCTGGTGTGTGTGGGCCGGTGTGTGTGGGCGGTGTGTGTGGTGGGCCGGTGTGTGTGGGCCGGTGTGTGTGGGCCGGTGTGTGTGGGCCGGTGTGTGTGGGCCGGTGTGTGTGGGCCGGTGTGTGTGGGCCGGTGGTGTGGGCCGGTGTGTGTGGGGGCCGGTGTGTGTGGGCCGGTGTGTGGGGCTGGTGTGTGTGGGCCGGTGTGTGGGCCGGTGTGTGGGCCGGTGTGTGGGCCGGTGTGTGGGCCGGTGTGTGGCCGGTGTGTGGGGCCGGTGTGTGGGCCGGTGTGTGGGCCGGTGTGTGGGGCCGGTGTGTGTGTGTGTGGGGCCGGTGTGTGTGGGCCGGTGTGTGTGGGCCGGTGTGTGGGCCGGTGTGTGGGCCGGTGTGTGGGCCGGTGTGTGGGCCGGTGTGTGTGGGCCGGTGTGTGTGGGCCGGTGTGTGTGGGCCGGTGTGTGTGGCCGGTGTGTGTGGGCCGGTGTGTGTGGGGCCGGTGTGTGGGCCGGTGTGTGTGGGCCGGTGTGTGTGGGCCGGTGTGTGTGGGCCGGTGTGTGTGGGCCGGTGTGTGTGGGCCGGTGTGTGTGGGCCGTGTGTGTGGGCCGGTGTGTGGGCCGGTGTGTGTGGGTGCGGTGTGTGGGGGTGTGGGTGGTGGGCTGGTGTGTGTGGCCGGTGTGTGTGGGCCGTGTGTGTGGGCCGGTGTGTGTGGGCCAGTGTGTGTGGGGCAGTGTGTGTGGGGCGTGTGTGTGGGCCGGTGTGTGGGCCGGTGTGTGTGTGGGCTGGTGTGTGGGGTGGTGTGGGGGCTGCTGTGGGGGGTAGTGTGTGGGCTGGTGTGTGGTGCAGTGTGTGGGCTTGTGGGCGGGTATAGTGTGTGGGCTGGTGTGTGGGCCGGTGTGTGTGTGGGCGGTGTGTGTGGGCCGGTGTGTGGGCCGGTGTGTGTGGGTGGGTGGGTGTGTGGGTGTGTGTGTGTGTGGGCCGGTGTGTGTGGGCCGGTGTGTGTGGGCCGGTGTGTGTGGGTGTGGTGTGTGTGGGCCGGTGTGTGTGGGCCGGTGTGTGTGGGGTGGTGTGTGTGTGTGGGTGTGGTGTGTGTGTGTGTGGTGTGTGTGGTGTGTGTGGGCCGGGGGCCGGTGTGTGTGGCGGTGTGTGTGTGGGGCCGGTGTGTGTGGGTGTGTGGTGTGTGTGTGGGCCGGTGTGTGTGGGGGGTGGTGTGTGGGCCGGTGTGTGGGCCGGTGTGTGTGTGGGGGTGGGTGTGTGTGGTGTGGTGGTGTGTGTGTGGGCCGGTGGTGTGTGGTGTGGTGTGTGGGCCGTGTGTGGGTGGTGTGTGTGTGTGTGGGCCGGTGTGTGTGGGCCGGTGTGTGGGCCGGTGTGTGGGCCGGTGTGGGGGGGCCGGTGTGTGTGGGCCGGTGTGTGTGGGTGGGGTGTGTGTGGGCCGGTGTGTGTGGGCCGTGTGTGTGGGCCGGTGTGTGTGTGGGCCGGTGTGTGTGGGCCGTGTGTGTGGGCCGGTGTGTGTGGGCCGGTGTGTGTGGGCCGGTGTGTGTGGGGGCCGTGTGTGTGGCCGGTGTGTGTGGCCGGTGTGTGGGGCCGTGTGTGTGGGCTGGTGTGTGTGTGGGCTGGTGTGTGTGTGGGTGTGTGTGTGTGGGCCGGTGTGTGGGCCGTGTGGGGGGGCGTGTGTGTGGTGGTGTGTGTGGGCCGGTGTGTGTGTGTGTGTGTGTGGGGCTGTGTGTGTGTGTGGGTGTGTGTGTGTGGGTGTGTGTGTGGGCCGGTGTGTGGGCCGGTGTGTGGTGTGTGTGTGGGGCCGGTGTGTGGGCCGGGGTGTGTGGGCCGGTGTGGGGCCGGTGTGTGGGCCGGTGTGTGTGGGCCGGTGTGTGTGGGCCGGTGTGTGTGTGTGGTGTGTGTGGGGGTGTGTGTGTGGTGGTGTGTGTGTGTGTGTGTGTGGGTGGGTGTGTGTGGCCGGTGTGTGTGTGGCCGGTGTGTGTGGGGTGTGTGTGTGTGTGGGCCGTGTGTGTGGGGCCGGTGTGTGTGGGCCGGTGTGTGTGGGCCGGTGTGTGTGTGGCCGGTGTGTGGGGTGGTGTGTGGGCCGGTGTGTGGGCCGGTGTGTGGGCTGGTGTGTGTGTGTGGGTGGTGTGTGTGTGTGGGCGGTGTGTGTGTGGGCTGGTGTGTGTGCCGGTGTGTGGGGTGGGTGTGTGTGGGCTGGTGTGTGGGTGCGTGTGTGGGCCGGTGTGGTGTGGGTGGGGTGTGTGTGGGCCGGTGTGTGTGGGCTGTGTGTGTGGTGTGTGTGGGTGGGCTGGTGTGTGTGGGCTGGTGTGTGTGGGCCTGTGTGTGTGCCGGTGTGGGGGTGTGTGTGTGGCGGTGTGTGTGTGGCCGGTGTGTGTGGTGCCGGTGTGTGGGTGGGCCGTGGGGCCGTGTGTGTGGGCCGGTGTGTGTGGGCCGGTGTGTGTGGGGGTGTGTGTGTGGGCCGGTGTGTGTGTGTGTGTGTGGGGTGTGTGTGGGCCGGTGTGTGGGGCCGGTGTGTGGGCCGGTGTGTGGGGCCGGTGTGTGCCGTGTGTGTGGGCCGGTGTGTGTGGGCCGGTGTGTGTGGGCCGGTGTGTGGGGCCGGTGTGTGGGCTGGCGTGTGTGTGGGCCGGTGTGTGTGTGGGCCGGTGTGTGGGGCCGGTGTGTGGGCCGGTGTGTGGGCCGGTGTGTGTGGGCTGGTGTGTGGGTGTGTGTGGGCCGGTGTGTGGGCCGGTGTGTGGGCCGGTGCGTGGGGCACAGAACAGCGTTAACTTCATCTACTTACTGAATCGCTGGCGCCAACGTCTGCGGCGCTCTGCCGTGGAGACCGATGCTGGTGACATTGTAGATGTTGTCGCCTCTAATAGAGGAACCACTTCATTGGCCACAGCAGGTTTGATGCTACTGGGATCATCCAACAAGATTGATTCGGGTCCATGGGTGATGTTTCCTGAGCTAATACCGGGGGCTGTTTCTACATTGATTGCGTGCAATTCCACCGCTGGAGTATCAGTGGGTTTGACACTGTGGGGAGAACCCAACAACAAGATGGATTCAGAACCCACGGTGGGATTCTCTAAGTGAACGTCTCCGGGTGCCACACAGATCCTGCTCCTTCTAATGTGGACAACTCCAGCCCTTGAATCTCAGTGGGTTTGACACTGCCGGTAGAATCATCGTGTGAATCCATTGATGACGAGTCAGACCTCTGGGTGGGATCCTCTGAGGACTGTGCTGATAATGCTTCCGTTTTATTTAGCTCTAGTAAAGGTACATCCGCATGCTCCATTCTCACAGGCCTCGACGCTCCAGTGGACTCCAGGTTCAAATCCTGCAGCCATAAATGAGAATTTCAGAAATTAGCAAGTGCAGTAGACTTTACTAAATATCTATTTAATGAGAACTATTTCAACAACGCCTAGCTTTACGTGTTAGCAAACTACAAACATGTTTCAAGGCATGTTTCAAGGCAGATGCTGGTTTAAACCATAGACACAAAGATAGACATAAGATAGACACAAAATGCTGGAGTAACTCAGCGGGCCAGGCAGCATCTTTGGAGAGAAGGTATGGGTGTCATTTCGGGTAGAGACTGTTCTTCAAAAGTGATAACAGACAAACAGAGTCCAAGAGTTAAACAGCCCAAAACCAGGCACGTTATCCCACCACATCCATGTTGATGATCAAGTACTTGTTTATACTTATCCTGCCTGTTTGTCCATAGCCTTCAATGCCTTGGCAATTCATTCATCCAAAGATAGACCTAAAAAGCAGGAGTAACTCAGCGGGTCAGACAGCATCTCTGGAAAAAAGGAATAGGTCTGTCCCGCTGAGTTACTCCTGCTTTTTGTGTCTATCTTCGGTTTGAACCAGCATCTGCAGTTCCTTCCTACACAACAATTTATCCCTTATGAAAACATAGGAACGCCACAGGTTGTAGTAGACCTGGACAGTCAGGTGTACACATACCTGTCCCGTGGACCAACTCATGAAGTTTACATCGCTCTTGCCTGAAACTAAGATGTTGATGCACATGTGACTGGAACGATCTCCCCAACACTGGATGGTCCATGAAGTCAAATAGTCAATCAGCAAAAATATAAGGTCTTAAGCATGTAAGGTTTAAAGATGGAAAGAATACAGAGAAGATTGTTGGGGCTGTTGCCTGGACCTACATGGGCCTTCTCTGACTGCTCTAGTTCCTTCCCACATCCTAAAGATGTGCAGGTTTGTAGATTAATTGGCTTCTGTAAATTATCCCTCGTTAGGATAGGGAAGAGACGGGGGAGAGGGAAACACCAAGTATCCGCTCATTCCGGTTGTTGTCCCCACTTCACTGACCCACACTCTCTCTCACACACACACACACACACACACACACACACACACACACACACACACACACACACACACACACACACACACACACACACACACACACACACACACACACACACACACACACCCACACACACACACACACACACACACACACACACACACACACACACACACACACACACACACACACACACACTGACACACACTGACACACACTGACACACACACACTGACACTCACACACACACACACACTGACACACACACACACACACACACACACTGACACAAACACACACACACACACACACACACACACACACACACTGACACACACACTCTGACACACACATGGTTTAAAGGGATATGGGCCAAATGCGGATAAATGGGACTAGTTTAGATGGGGCATCTTGATCTGCATGAACAAGTTGGGATGAAGGGCCTGTTTCCATGCTGTAAGACTATGACACATTGTAGAAAGGGCACAATTCCTCTGGAGAGGATCCAGGGGCGATTTATGAAGATGTTGGCAGGCCTGGAATTTTTTTTTCACTTTGAAGAAAGATTTGATAACTGGGATTGTATTCTCTGCAGCAACAGAGATGAAGAAAAGACTTAGTTGATGTGAATAATATTATGAGAAAAGGACGTGTTTCGCTTAACAAAGAGTGTAGGAAGGAACTTGTTTAAGCTGAAGATAGACACAAAAAGCTGGAATAACTCAGCAGGACAGGCAGCATCTCTGGAGAGAAAGAATAGGTGATGTTTCAGGTCGAGACCTTCAGACTGAAGAGGTTGAAAACCAGCCATAAAACACAATGACTGGAGATGTGTGTTATCCAACTAAGGGCAGAAATCAGAATCATGTACATCTTTATTGACATGACACCATAATAAATATATTGCAGAAAAAATAATTTAATGGGGTGGCACGGTGGCGCAGCGGTAGAGTTGCTGCCTTACAGCACCACAGACCCAGATTTGATCCTGACTACGGGTCCTGTCTATACAGTATTTGTACATTCTCCTTATGACCACATGGGCTTTCTCTGGGTATTCCGGTTTCCATCACATCCGAAAGAAATGCAGGTTTGTAGGTTAATTGGCTTCTGTAAATTGTCCCTGGCGTAGGATGGAACAGGTGTATGGTAGATTGCTGGTCGGTATGTACCAGCTGGGCCGAAGGGCCTGTTTCTATATATATGTTTTACATATATATCTTCATTTCATTGAACCATATACGATTGAATATGTGGCATTACTTTTGTCTTGTTTCTATAGTCAAAGGGTAAGGTTGATTGATTTATTTGTATCGAACAATGATGGAAGTCCGACATGCCTTGTTTCTGTTTATTTCCTATATATATACTGAGTTATAATCTGATTTCCATATATGAATATAGTTATTCATGTGCTGCACCTGTTGATCAGAGCCTGGTTCGACTGTGGAATGTAATTAGGAATGTAATTTAGCCTAAACTCATTCATACCTAAACCTATTTAAATCCTAAACGTTGCATTCAAGTATAAGTTAAAAGACTCGCTACAGTATGCACCAGATTACACAATTTTAAGCTGAAAAATGCAAAAGCTCCCTACCGTAGGAGTGGAGGCACATAGCTTCTTCAGTTTAATCCATCCTCTGTTTCTGCAGCTGGCTGCAGCAGTAAATATCAATGGAATGAAATGGATCCCAAGCTTCAGGCAAGTGACAGGGCATTGATAATTTGCAAATGGGGAGTGGCTGTTAGTTTAAGTAAATGTTTTCCCAGTTGATGTAGATTTTACAGCATGAGAATCCCTGGATGTATGAACATCTTTACCCAGACCCGTGAAGCTCACACTCTACAGCAGCTGCCTTTAATATAGGGAAACATCCCAGAAAACGTATTGTACCTTCCCTATCACGTGAATTATACACGTTTATGTACAAGTCTTTACAAATGGCACTGTGTCCTGTGGATCTACAAGTGTAATTGGTTCACATCATCCTCCTCCCACACCTTCCCCACACCACCTTGACCCCACACCACCTTGACCCCACACCACCTTGACCCCACACCACCTTGACCCTCCGCTACCTTCGCCCTCCACCAAAGATATAGAGGAGGCATATGGTCCGGAGACCTTTCATTGCGCACTGTCCCTCATTTTCTACACAGTTTTCCTTTAAAACATTTTTTTAAAAGAAGCACCTTATTTATTATAAACAAAGGCTTATTTATTATAAATAGAAGGCTAAGATAGACCAAGATAAACTGCAAAATCCAATGGACTAACATGGATTAAACTGCAAGAGGCATAACGGAGGGCTGGGTCTTATTCCTAAAATGGCGGAAGTGACGTTGCGTACTACACTTCAGGCCATTGGTCTATCTTGCTCCTCTAGTACCTTTGCCCCCCCACCACCTTGACCTCATGTCTGGTCCAGCTAAATGCTTCTACATTTTTACCCAAGTTTCTCCTTCAACAATAAATCCCACGTAATGTCAGAATATCAAAATACAACTATAATATTTCATAAGATAAATAAAAGTTATAGTTAACATATTAGATTGAATGGCCATCACATTTTAGAATATCAGCTGTTTAACTATATTTGAAATGGATCCAAGTATATAATTATAATCATAATTCTACTAGTACTTCATTAGCAACATATGAGGAATTTGATTTGCTACATATCAATAACGAGCGACAATCAGTCCTGACGCCATGGGTTGGTGAGAAACATACTGACAAAATCCAACAGGACTGGATTGTGAGCTGTTTCCTGCAATCAGTCCCTCGCATACATGCTAAACCTTTATACAATCACCTACAGTAAAACCAATGCTTTGCTGTAAAAAATAATTCAATTTATGGAGCACCTTTCATGGTCACATGATACACCAAACTGTTTTAAACCAACAGAAAGTCTCAAGATAATCTATTTTAATGACAGATTTTGAGAGATATACATTGTCACGGTACTTATTCAAGTGGGATGCTATGTAGCCACAAGGAGCTCACACAGCATCGATTTTACTAATCAGAATGACTTGTTTAGCACCACACCAAATGCATCTGAGTAGGTTTTGTCTCTAACTCTCTGGAAGGGACAGAGGGCTTGAACACGCAACCTTTTGAGTCATGACGGGTTTTACTCATTGTAGGCAGCATCTTTGACCTGAACCAAGAGCACTGTACATACAGGAAGCACAAAATACACTGCCATGCACCCAAAGCACCAGCTAAACATTGTGTAAAAGGAATCAAACATGGGGTGGCATCTGGTTGAAAAGGTGGCTTGTCTAGTCCCTTTCAGAAGCTATTCTGCAAATCCAGCCACCACAAAGGAAAGTATTTTTGACAAATAATGTAGTTGACATTTCAGTAACGCTGTGGTAAGGTTTCTAATTTTAGATACTTACCATCACTGAAGGTTTTCACGGGATGTGGGCCTTGCCAGTCAGCAGCTCATGTGTGGAGGTCAGTGAATGCGTTTTTGTTACTGATTATGAACTAAGTGTCTAGTCCTGTGACACTCTGAATGATAATGAATTACAATTCAGGATGAGCTTTTATTTTTATAGAGCAATCACGAGAGTTACTCAGCTGGTAAAACTAGTTTCCAAATGTCTTGTGTAGCCACATTCCATGCAAGTAGAGTTAGGCAACCAGGTTCTTTTACTTCTGGCTCCGACATGATTTAAAAAAATTAAAAAGTAGTGAAATGGCAATAAAGAGGTAAATATCCCAGTATCTCTATTATAATCCAAAGCACATGACAAGCAGTGATGGATGTGTAGGAATGAACTGCAGATGCTGGTTTAAACTGATTTAACCGACTGAGAGTCTGAAGAAGGGTCTCGACCCGAAACGTCAAATATTCCTTCGCTCCAGAGATGCTACCTGACCTGCGGAGTTACTCCAGCATTTTGTGTCTAAGCAGTGATGTATGTTTGAGGTATCATCGCTGCGGTAATGTCAGGTGAATGATTGGCTTCAGACCTTGGCAATTAAATAAGGGCGCTGGTTAAAATGCACAGATTATAATCACAAAATCTGAGTTCCTCCCTCCAGTAGTTTGCTCCAACATTTGTAATCCTCTGTGTTTCTGGGATCATGTAGTCCACCAGAAGTCACAGTGAACAGTCTGGAGGAGGGGGACAAGATTTAACAGAACTGATAGAGGATTAGATGCAACACACAGTGAGTTATCACGTGACATTTGTTCCATCATTGTGTTTAGCAAATAAATTCCAAAACATTCTTTGCAGGAGTGTTCAGTAGAAGCAATTGTAGAGCTCTAGAGATGAAATATCAGGTGGTCAGGGGGAGGGGAGTGTTATTTGTTTCCCAGAGGTGGGCAGATTGGGGCAATGTCCTTCCGTGGTGTATAATTTTGTAGACCATCTTGGAGCCTAACTAGCCTGACCTCACTACAAGAGAGGATGTAAAGTAATTGCTAAGAAAATGGTTGGCGTTACAACTGCTGGCTGGTTCTGGGATTAGCGAATAATTGCAGCTGCTGCAGGAATGTACAAGGATGGAGTGACACAAGGGTTGAGCAGCACCCTTTGCAGCCTGTGGCTTGGTGTTAAGGCCATGGTGTTCCTGAGAAGAATTCCAATGATAACCAGGATTGAAGCGAACTTGGGAGGATATGTTTTGTTTAGTAATTGTGGTAAATTTGCTGACAGATTTGACTCGTATAACATAGAACGGTACAATGCAAGAATAGGCCTATTGATCAACAATATCTGTGGTGAACATGGTGCCAAAACAAACTCTCATCTGCCTGCAGATAATCCATCTCCCTCCTTAATCCATGTCCCTCCATTCCCTGCATGTACGCATGGCTATCCCAAAGCCTACTGAATGTCACTAGGATAGCTGCTTTGACCACCACCCCCAGCAGAATGTTCCAGGCACTCACCACCCGCTGGGACCTGAAGTAGCTGCTGGGGGTGGTGGTGGAGGCAGATATGTCAGTGGCATTTAAGACATTTGGATAGGCACATGGTTATAGAGGGGATGGAGGGATATGGGTTATGTGCAGGTAGATAAGTGATGGGCTTGGCTTCATGTTCGGCACAGACATTGTGAGCCGAAGGGCCTGTTCTTGCACTGTGTTGTTCTATGATCCTCAAGAGAAAATTATTGAAGAAGTCCCTGTATCACTTTCTTTGTTTTCACTAGTTATAACAAAACTGCAGATATCTTGTCTGCATATCTTTGGGATGTGGGAGGAAACTGGCGCACCTGTAGGAAACCCATGTGGTCATAGGGAGAACATGCAAACTCCACATAGACACCACCCAAGGTCAGGACTAAACACGGGCCTCTGGCGCTGTAAGGCAGCAGCTCCACTGCGCCACCGTGCCACATTTCCTTCTATGCAATTAACATAATTGTTCGCATTTATCGTAATAACGTTATTAGTAATTATCATCGATATAATTGGAGTGAGCAGTGACTGAGTGAAACCCTTCTATGTTTCCAGTGAAGAATGTTTGCTCTTGGACATTGGAAATTGCAGCTCATCTTAAGCAAGGTTGACAACAGACTCTACAAATTGCAACGATACTGAACTGAAAACCAAAGCTACCTGAATCCCTGTGGGTCAAGATGATCTGTACCATCAGGTAAGATTGATGCATCTAATTTCCTTCTGCTGTCTATACTTAGTTTTGATAGATTACAATGGTGATGGATGTGGTGGGCTGCGGCTGCAGTTGTTGGAGTTACTTTAACGGAAGGCAGACAGATTTACTGGTGTTTGGGAAAGTTCCCCTCGCAGCCAATCTCCATCCTGTCCTGGAGGTTTGCCAACTATTCTCTCAGTACCTGGTCAAATGCTGGAATAACATAGATAGCAGAGTGTTCAGTGGATGTATTCAACTGCAAACTTCATCTACTTCAAATAGTAACAGTTAATATTCCTGTTCAGCTATAGGTTATTCATCATGGACTGCTCACACCACGCTGTGCCTGTTTGCATCACACTTGTTGAAATCAGCATGACTCTCTAACTGCTCAACTAAACTTGAAAGATCGATTTAATTGTAAATCTTGAAGCTATTCTCAGTTAAACACAATCTCTTCCCGGTGGCAACTCCCTTGGCCTATAATTCGTTTCCTTAACCAATTTTCCACTGTCACATATCTCCAAGGATAATTAATTGACATGAGAACATTAGTAAAGGGTAGTTGATTGTGGTTCTAGTGCCTATTGCCCATCCAATCATGTAACGTATGACAGGGCCAATTATCTTAGCTGAGTTGATGTTCTCTGTCCACTGGGCAGGCAGGCAGCAGCTTTTCCCTTTGAAGTGTGAATTAATTAGCTTTGTGCCTTTCCGATGCTTAATCAAAATATTTATGAGACAACGTGACTTTTCACAAAGGCTTTGGGCAATCAGCATAAAAAGATATAGTCATAGGGAAAAATAGCATCTCTACTGAGCTGCCACAGAGGCCTGTCGATTCACCAGGTATTTACGCTCACGCATGCACCTCTTCTCAACACTGATGTCCATCAGGGAAACCTATTCCTTTTTCTCTCATGTATTTATCTTACTTCCACAGAAAGGCACGCTCCATACTTTTGTCACGAGTTCACATATTAATAAATTCCATATTCTCTTCCTGGGATAAGAATGTTCTCCTCACAATTACATTTTTCATTAGAGACTACCTTGAATTTATCATCTATTCTCTACATCCTGCCTGACAATTCCATGAGGTAAACGATGAGTTGAGTTGCATCTCTCCTTTATCTTTGCTGCAGGTGGACACCTCGATGCTCCAGTTACTCTTTCCCAGTTCCTGTCACAATTTCCTTAGTGGGCCGCAAAATCCAGAACTAGGAAATGGAAAACTGTAGGTGGAGAGGTGACAAGGACACTGTTGGCAGCTTGTCCTCATCTGTGTCTCCACACAGAGATGACCATGTATCTGTGTCTCCACACAGAGATGACCATGTATCTGTGTCTCCACATGTAGATGACCATGTTGATCTTTGAGGAGCTCTGATCTCTCTAGTTTCGATTGTGCCCTTTATCATTTGTGGCATTTCTTTGGATTCTCCTTTACCTTAACTGCCAAATCTCATGCCTTTTTGCCCCCCTGATTTCTCTCTTCAGTGTTCTTATAGCCCTTGGAGTCAGGGGTAGGGAATGTGAGCCTGTGGAAAGACATTTATTCTTGTTTTAATACTAAATAAATGAACCGTTAGATAATTCCAGGACTAGACTTCCAAACCTGTGGCAACATTTTCTCAGTATCTACCTTATCAAACCTTATTAAAATCTTGTGTACCTCTGATTATTTTAAAGGTGGTTTGTAGTTAGAGAGTCAGAGTTATACAGCATGGAAACAGGACAAAGGTGGGGCCTGGTCCCATTTGCCAGCATTTGGCCCATCTCTCTCTAAACTGTTGCTGTCCATGAACCTGCCTTGACTACTTCATCTGGCAATTTATTCCATCCAGTCACCATCTTCTGTGGGAAAAAGTTGCCCGTCAGGTGCGCCTTAAATCTTTCTCCTCTCACCTTAAACCTGCATCATTTAGGTTTAAGCCTCTTCAATTTGTCCTCAACACCATGCTCTGTCATGCCAGGGATCAATCTAGTGAATAATAATGCCCTCTCTCCATTTTTCTATTAACCTAGAATTTCAGAATGTTCTTGCAGCTTTGAGTTCATCTTCTCACTTCAATTTATTTTCTGAGCAAATCCAAGATTCCACAACTGCTGTGTACATAATTACACTTGAATATGACCGGGGTTAGTGGTTTTGCCCAATGACCCATGTGTCAGATCACAAGGAGTATAAAATTAAAATAGTGACACAAATGTATTTTGCGAGTGGGAGTGAGGCACTCATTATTTTACAGAGTGCTTCAGACAGGGATTGCTGGTATCCATGATCCATCCAGGAATCTAGATATCGTTAGTGCTGCCCCTTGACTCTGTGAGGAGTGTGATATTGAGCTCACTGATCAATCAATGTCAGACTTGCACTAAAAATAAGTCAATATATTAAGATTTTGCATTCAGGATTTTGATTTTAGCTGAAAAAACATTGTTTATTGCTGCTGAATAACCTCTCTGGCCCTGAAATTCATTATTCACCAAAATAGTTGGTGGAGATTGTAAAGGTTCCAGTTTTCATTGCTGTTTTCTGGCTGTGGCTAACCCTCGCTCTCTCTAAATCCCACCTACATTTTCAAGTCTTTTTGAAGATTATTTATAGTAATGTACATTTATGCTTCATGGTTTTCCCTCGTTCCGTCCACATCATTAATGACCTTTGCTGCTTCTCCGGCTGCTCACCAGTGTCACCTTTTCCCCACGGATGCTTCCTGATCCACTGAGTTACTCCAGCTTTTGGTGTCAACCAGCATCTGCAGTTCTCTCCTGCTCCCCAATGCTCCCTGTTCTTAAGGGACCATGCTGCTCTTGATCAGATGTCCAATGACAAGAATCCCTGTACTAAAGCCCATCAAACCTTGTGTGTTACAAGGTAGACTCTCTTGTAACACAGGGAAGTATTGCCCTGCTCTTTACCAGAAAGTCCAGCACAATATTTTCAGTTTTGTGTTTAGAGGCAAATTAAAGGAGAAGGTATTACTTTCTGGATATTTAGGAGAATTCTTTTTCCAGAGAAAACAAAATAAACTTGCATCTTCCATTTTCCAAACTGTTGATTCTCACTCCGTTTTGATGCAAATATCTGTCAGAATTGGCTTTAAAAGTTTATCTAAAAAGGGTTGGAGGAACCTCTAATAACCTTCACTCCCAGGCTAATTCCTGGGATGAGGAAGTTGTTCTATTAGAGAGACTGCAACATTTGGGCCTCCAGTGTTCCCTGGTGTTCAGATGCATGAGCTGATCTGATTTACATCTATAAGATCATAAGGAGTTTGAAACGATCAAGGAGTTAAGGGTTACGTGGAACTGGCAGAGCTGAGGCCAGTGTAGACCAGCCATGATCATATTGAATGGCCGGCCTAGTGGCCTACATCTGCTCCATGTGCTTGTGTCCTTCCTTCACCTGCTGTAGGTTGTTGGGTCAGATTTGTGTGCAGTCCTCATTGTCAGACATTTGAGATGATTAGACCAAGAGCAAATATCTTCATAGGCACCATGCAACAAAGGTAAACATCCTGCATTATTCTGAGTGTTATGTCATCCTGCACTACATATGTATAGTTAGTGCACTCATTGTTTGAGCAGACTACATTGTAGCGTGTTGCATGGAATGGCTGGGCGGAGGTTTATGGTGATTCTGGCAGATTGTTTGGATCAGATCACAAGCTCTCACCTCTTGATGTGAGGACCAGCTTGAGTAGGGCAATGTAGACATTCGCAATGCAAATGGAAGGTAGATTTATAAAGCTGTATTCACTGTCTAACTGATCCTGATTTAATTCAAAACAAAACTATTTGCTAACTGATCCAATGTTCGTCATTTAAAAGAAAGCAGTGAGTTAGACTCTGGCAGAAAGAAAGATAGGATGACTAACAGTCCTGACCTGGCTTGTACTGGTCTTCCCGAAGATCTGATCCACTCTGGCACCCTCCTTACATGTCCATAAGGATCCGAGGACTGGGCTTGATGCTGTACATCTGGAGCAGAGACCAGGATTTGGCAGAGTAGTGACTGCCTGCAGTCATATGGTGACAGGGACGGGTATCCACTAAGTGTGAGTAGTATTTCTACCCATGTGATGGATCTGTTGCAGATTCTGAAAGGCGTTTACAAAATCTACAAGTGTTTGATGCTGATATTATCGTAAATATGGTTTAATATTTAACCTTGGAGATATTTTATTTCAGCAAGTCTCCTTGTGGCTAAACTCAAATAATACCTTTAATTAATCGGCAAGTTTATCTGCAGAACAGTGACGTTTGGCTGTGTGTGTGTTTGCTCACAGTGAACTGTTTGTCCTGCATACATCTCCTGGTAACAACACTCCAGACTTTGGGCAGATCACCACTCCTTGCTTGTCACAGTTTTATACTTGTAAAGTAGATTCTCAAACAGGTGAATCTCCTTTTAAAAACATTCTAATTTGTTTAACCCTATTAATGTAATTACAGGGAGAATTGGAACCTAGATCTGAATCGGTGCTGGGCTGTGATAAATGAGTTGACCAATCTAAACATAGAAGGTTGACGTGCGACCTTGTGTGTGGCCAGTTTAGTGGAGGGCATGGAACAGTGGGCAGTGGACAAAGGAATAGTGGGCAGTGGACAGTGGACAATGGAACAGTGGAAGTGGAATAGTGGGCAGTGGGCAGTGGACAATGGAATAGTGGGCAGCAGAATAGGGACAGTGGGCAGTGCACAATGGAATAGTGGACAGTGGAATAGTGGGCAGTGGACAGTGGACAGTGGGCAGTTGACAGTAATAAATAGTACTAAATAGTACTCTGAGTGCACCATGGCTCATGACTAAAGAATACTTTAAGAGCACCACACATTTAGACTGCATCTACTTGGTGATTGTGGTCGTACAGTACTGCTGGGGAACATATTCCTTGATGTTGACCCAATGATATCATTGACAAAGTGGAAGACATCAAATATAATAAGCGCAGCACTTCATGGTTAAAATGACCCTTTAAACTAAACGGTCACTTTAACGATACAACAGGGAAACAGACCCTTCAACCCACCAAGTCCACACCATGCCAGGCTGGCCATCCACAAGTCACGGTGCCAGGGGGAAGAGGGCTCAGCCCGAGCCAGCTGCCTGCCCCTGTTCCGTACTATCAGACACCCGTTCACAGTGTGTTATCCCACTTTCTCATCCAGTCCATACACTTTAGGAACAGTTTTATGGAAGCCAATTAACCCGCAAGTCCTTGGCATATGAGAGGAGACTGGGGCACCATGCGGTCACAGGGAGAATGTGTAAACTCCACACAGACAGCAGCTCAGGTAAGGATCGAACCCGGGTCTCTGGCGCTGTGAGGCTGCCTGCATCACTGAGCTGCCCTTGTTGACTGTGATGATGGTTTTGCCTGACCGCTCCTGCTGAAATCACATGGGGTTTGACTAACTTTAAGCCACTTTAAGAGTACATATCATTGATTATTTTCCCCATTTATAGAGGTATATTGAAGGAAAACTTTATCCAAGTTTCTTTGTTGCTGGACTTGTCCTTGATTTGACCTTGCCACCTCAGCCTATATTGCATGTGACAGTGTGAGTATTCGAACCTCATCACTCTGAGTTGGCATGGGTAGGTTGGGCCGAAGGGCCTGTTTCCGTGGTGTGTGACTATGATTATACAGTCAGTAGAATCCTTTGATTCTCTGGGATGTTCCCTGCTTTAACTACATTTCTGGAGGTCCACATTTCTTTTTTTCAACCATGCAATAAAGTTTCAGTCTAGAATGTAATGTCTGCAACTGTTATGGAAACTGCTTTAATAGCAACTTTCAAAAGAGAATTGAATAAATATTTGAGGATGGAAAAGTTACACATTTGTGGAGCTATTGGAAAGGGTAGAGAATAATTGACTCCTTCAATGAGCTAGTATAGGTACCAGGGGTCGAATGGTCTCTGCTGTGCCCATACCAATGATTCAATGTCTGGGACACAGCAACTTGAATGCTGCAGAAGTCTGCTGCCTGACAACATTCTTTAATAATGCATGGAATAACTTGCTAATCATGGTCTCAATGTAGTCGCGATGGGATGCCCATATCGTCAGTTATTTCAGAGTGACCCTGAGCACTGAAACATGTTGATGCCCTCACCACTCACTTGGCCCGACCCATGTCGTCAGAGTTTATATTATGTACCTGGCTGTTTCTCTACTCACATGTCTCGGCTGCTTTTCACAAGCCCTGCAGGTGAACCACAGTCTGCAATGATCTCTACCTGACATTTACCTTGTCTCCTACTGCTTACACGATTAATTCACTGCTTGGTGGTTAAAATTAGTTTTGGCTGCTGTCGAGACATGAGATTAAAGTCTACACTCTGCACGTGCTACACTCATTGCATTAGAATCATCGCATTGGCCATATGTTATGTTAAGGCAGCATGCTGTATACGAGGATTAAAAGCAAAACCCGTTGCTTTTATATATTACATTGTTCCTTTGCAATTTGCTTTGCAACCAAGAAACTACTTTAGAGATGTGGTCACATGTTGTACTGCTTGATACGTGGGAGTCAATATATTTCACAGCGAGGCCCAGCATCAGAAATACTGATTCACGCTCGCTTCATGGGGAACCCGTTTATATCCGCTGATGAAACAGATGGTGCGGTTTTTACTGTCTCACATAAAAGGCTGGACTGCCAACGTCAAGAAGCTTTGTGGGGATAGTCTGTGTACCACGTGTATATGGAGTGAAGCTGCAGCCCCTGTTTCAATATCTAAAGGGGCTGCTCTTTGCCTTCTGGCTGCATTTGTCACCCACCACCTTCGTCTTTGGACACCCTGTGTAGGGGATAGAGAAGGGCTGAAGATGTCCTGGTTGGGTTGCTCCTGGGCTTAGCCAAGCTGGCCATCCGCAAGTCACAGCACCAGGCGGAAGAGGGCCGGCTGCCTGCCTCTTATCTGGGTGGTTTTGGAAAGGGACTTTGTACTGTCCACGGGCACCCTGTACAAAACATAACACACACACAATGAAGATTGCAGCATCCATATTGTTTCATAGCACAAGTGGTCAGACCTGGTTGACAATGGGTGAAGGGTAAAGATCGTGCCCATTCTACAGGTAATGGTTTCCCTGTGGCCCTGTGAAGGTGCTGTGGGTTGGTGCTTGGAACCTCCATAGATGTCACCCCTCCAATCTGAGGAGAGGTCTCGACCTGAAACATCACCGATTCCTTCTCTCCCGAGATGTTATCTGTCCCGCTGAGTTATTCGAGTACTTTGTGTCTATCTAGATGTTCCATTAGTCATGCTGACACGTTATTGGGCAGAGAGTTCCATAAGGATATAAATCCACACACACAGAATGCCCGGGTTCAGAACTGACCCCGGCTTCTGTCTGTGTGAAGTTTCCATGTCCTTCCTGACACTGGGATTCCACGAGTGTTTCTGTTTCCTCTCACATCCCAAATGAGCAGGTTGGTAAATTAATTGTCGTAAATTGTCCCCAGTGTCTAGGTAATAGATGGAATCTAGGTGAACTTGATGGGACTGTGGCGAGTTCACACATCACCATCTGCGTGAAAAAGTTGCCCGTCAGATTAATAATAAATGTGGTGGTATGAACTTGATGGGCCGAAGGGCCTGTTTCAATGCAATACCACTCTAAATCAGGATAGCATGCAATCTGAAGCTGCTGGTGTTCACAATATACGGTGTCCAAGGTGGCTCTTCAAATCAGTCTGGTCAATTCATACATTTCTTTTCATGGATCATTCAGCCAAGGTGTAAAATAAATTGAGTTGAATAACAATTGCTGTGGCTTGAAATGTATTGTGTTTCTTGAATGAGTTCATTTCAGGATTGTTGAGAGTTTTCTGTCTGATCACCTGCCTTGCCTCTTGAGCATGGTGGACAGATCTCAGGGGTCTCAAAGTGAATCCATATATTGTACGGCAAGTATGGCAGGGTCAGCTTCACCTCTGGCCAATACTGAGGCCAAGATGTTGATGATGGGTCAGATATGTGGTGGACGGACACAAGAAACTTGTGAATTTCTAACACTGTTGATGGGATTAATACCCGTGGGGGAAGTGAGGCATTTTCAACATTGGCAAGTTAGTCATTATTGTGAACACATTTTCAATCAGCACAAAGAAAAAACATCTTGCATTTCATTAGCATTGTCTGCAAACCACTTTAAACCCACCGACAGACTTGGGAACTGAAGCCACTGAAGACATTAGTAACACAGGGAGCTGATACAGAGGTGCCAGCAACAGTTTCAGTGGCTGTGGCATCAATATTTGCAGCAAAGTGGCCCTCACAAGTGACTTTTAACACAGTGCTGTTTATTTGAATATTGTGTTCATTTGCACTGACACATTCTAATGACGTTCTTCCTGGAAACCGAAGATTCTTTGGATATCGTCACTGCTCTGCTTTTCCAGCCTGTGTTTGAATATGAAGTTGGATATAATAGCCCCATGAGCTTATTCCTTTCAAACTGATCATGACAGACCTCCATCTGCCAATCTCATAATCCTTTCCACCCTTGCTTAGCAAAACTTTTTTTCTAGGTTTAGAATTAAATGACAATAAATTGTGGATTTTCTTTCATTTTCTTTTTTTGTAACTGCAATTAAAATAAAATATAAAATTTGAAAAGGTGCAACTGGTATTTGCTAAAGAGAAATATGCAAGGGTGTGCTGGATAAATCAAGATTTGTACAAGTATACATTTGAAGATATTCACTTCCTACACATTTCATAAAACGGGGTGTGATATTTTTGTTTAATTTCCCTGTTGTACTTGGGTTCTGAGTGTACTTTATCTCGAGCAGCAACTTCGATTCTCTAGGGGTTTGACATTTATTAATATTAATTAGACAAACCAAGTGCAATAAGAGTTTTTCCTGAAAATATGTCTTTTAATTAAATTCTAATGCAAATGTAGATTTCTGTGTCATCTGAAGTAACCTGGAATATAATTAATTTCCACATTAAATAAAGATCTGGTTATGGTCAGTTTTTGCCTCTTCCTATCTTCTTTCCCTGCACACACTCACATCCCTTTGCAAGGCAGGCGTTAATTCCAGAAACATTGGGTTAGAGACAAGGGTTAGGATTTTCTTATTCTTTCCACTTGCCTGCTGCGATATCTCCCATCTCCCTGATTATTGAAGGTTAATTGAAAAAAAAACAGGGCCATAAATAGGACATTGAACAACGGTGAGTATTTGATCATGAAAGATGGTGGAGTAGTGGAATTAAGAACTAGAGGGCCCAGGTTAAGGTGAGAGGGAAAGATTTAATAGGAATCTGAGGGGAACGGTGTGTTTATGAAATGAGCTGTCAGTGGAAGGTAGCATTGAGTCAAGTGTGGATCACAGTAACATAGCAGTTAAGTTAATGAGTAATATTCAGAAGCTTTGACAATTGATCTAGAAACATGACTTTGAATCCCATCACAGCTAATTGGGATTGAACGGTGAGTGCTAAACAGTGTCATTAAAAATCATCTGGGTTCATTACTGGGAAAAAACACTGCCAGTCTAGTCTGTAAGGAACTTGAGAACCACTAATTAATTGGCTCTTAACTACTCTCAGAAGTGCCGAGCAAGTTCCTCAGTCCAAGGAACATCCCAGGACAATGACGGCTGGTGCTGCCAGAGACATCTATGTCGTGAAAACAAGTTAAAGGGGAGGGTAGATAGCAGAACTGTCCCCTTTCTTTCATCGACCATTTCATAATCTATCTGGTTAAATAATTTAAAAAAGTAGAAGGAATGAATTTCTGTAGACCAAAGAATGCAGAACAGGCAGGACATAGCCTTGATAAGTAGTCATCCTTTCATGCGAGGCAACATTTCTTCAGGCACATGCTGACATCTTCGGAGAGTTGGAATTGGAAATGTAATTAAACTAATTGATTGTTATGATGTTTTGGGATTATAATGTGAAGTATGTGACTTGTGCCATTCTGGATGTGTATCCACTTTATGAATTATTCATGTGGCCAAGGGTTCTCCAGAGACATTGTTTCAGGTTGATTGGGCAATAACTGTCATGCAGTTAGTGCACAGGAGAGTACATCCTCTTGCCTCTTGTCTCTATACTCCCTCTGTCAGTTGTTTTGTCTAATAAAGCACATTGTTAGTTACAGGTTCATTCTTCAGTGCTGTGGAGAGTAACAGTGATGTATGGTGCCAGAAGTGATGTCGATAAAGCTGTAATGTTGCATTGCCTGGGTCTGAATACAGAACGGCAGGCAACATCTCTCTCCCTCAGGAGATCTATGGATGTGTGTGGGAGATTGTGCAGATACTGAACCATGGAACAAATATATTTGTTCAAACTCCAAAGCTGATGCATTTCTTGACAACCAACTCCGGTTAAAGAATGGAGATATCGTGGGGAGAAGACTTCACATTTGGGCAGAACATGACACAGCCAGTTGGGCCAGGCACCCAGGGTTCAATCTTGACCTCGGGTGCTGTCTGTGTGGAGTTTGCATGTTCTCCCTGTGACAACATGGATTTTCTCCGGGTGCTCTAGTTTCTCCCACATCCCAATGATGTGGAGGTTTGTTGGTTAATTGACTCTGTAAATTGTCCCTAGTGTGTAGGGAGTGGATAGCAGAGAACTAGTGTGAACAGCTGACTATGCCGGAACAGATGATAATAAATTATCTTATTGGCCAAAGCGAAGTAGGATATTTCTGTTTTACGGGGCCTTCAGATGAAAGTTTGGAAGAGACATTTGCAGCATTACATGCTCATGACAATCCAAATGGAAAAGAAGTGGCCATCTGTTACTGGCTCTTTACTTGCAATCAGGGAGAATCACACACTGTTTTTGACTCGGATAATTACAGTTTTGTGCGTTTAGTGCTCGCTTAATGGTGAGTGCGTGGAATGCAGGAGACCAGCCTGAGTGAACAGCTGCTAGTTAGGACAGAGATATCTCCAGGGATGTACGTTCTGATATGCAAAGCTGTGGAGCTCTCCAAAGCCAAGGTAGAAATGTTGGATGTCCAACAGCAGAGCATACATGTGGCAAAGACTTTAGAGATACAGCAAGGAAACAGGCCTTTCAGTCCACCGAGTCCATGCCGACCAGCGATCCCCGCACACTAACACTATCCTACACACACTAGTGACAATTTACAATTTTGCCAAGCCAATTATCGTAAAACCTGTTTGGCTTTGGAGTGTGGGAGGAAAGTGGAGATCCTGGAGAAAACCCATGCAGTCACGGGGAGAACGTACAAACTCGGTAAATATTAGGGGTAATTTGCATTTTATTTCCGAACAACATCATGGAATGTTTTCACCTGAGTAAGAAGTCAGGGATCTCCGTGTAACGTGGCATCTGTAAAGTACATTCGCCCATTGCCACATCACTGCATCAACTCCTCTTTACCAGCCTGAGGCTGATGATATTAGACCATGTAGTGGACTCCCACTTTAGCAATAACTATGCAATCCCTTGAAGCGACAGTCCCAACCAAGGCCCATGGGGAAAAGAGAGATGTAATTTGTTGAGGATGTATGTTCTTCAGAGAACTGAGGGATACGCCAGTTAAATCATCTTTGTTTGGAAATGTCAGTGGTGAATATTAAGAATGGAATCTCTTCTCCTGAAGTGAACAATATGGTGATCTTTGGTCAATTGATTCCAGAGGGTTTCCAGGAACAATATGAACAGATGATCTCAAAGGGCAATTTGTGAAATTGTAGCTGCATTAGCTGCACGTTATCAACTTCCCCTGGAAGCCAATGCTATTATTTTTTAACCTTCATGCTGCTCGGTTAGTGATGAAGATTAATGACTCACTAACTATATATCTCCGTTTATTAAAGTGGATTAAAGATAACTAGTCCTCTTTATGCACGGACAAAAATACAAATATTATAGAAGTAACAGGGAATATTCTGCAACAGTTCCTTGGAGATCATGAACAAGCCTTTATGTGAACGATTGGCAGTGTAATGTTCTTCACCAGATGACAATTTCCAGAGAGCCGTGACTCCAGATATTCACCTCATCAGTTAAACAAAATAGTCTCAACTATTACTACTCCCATTTCTGGGTATATTTGAGGAGTTACACAAAGTGATATGAGGTAGAACATGTCAGAGTAACCCCTGTTCAGTGGTTGGAGTAAGTAAGGATTCCAAAGGGGGGGGGGCATTAGGGCTGCAATGCATTGCTGCATTGTCTATGCATGGTGTTGCAATTATTCATTCGTTGGTGTGTAAGTGTAAAATCCTCAACAGCAGGATTTGCTATTGTATGTTTGAAAACATGAGCTTGTTTTTTGATGCTCATACAATAAATGTAATTGAATTGGCAGGTGGTCAGAGCCTGCATCATAACGTTCTGCATGATCCTCATTAATCAAATCCTTTTCATTATTTTGAACATGGCTGTTCAGTTTGTAGTGAATTAGAATCATGAATGGCAGGAACAGAACTGCAGAGATCAAACAAAACTCTTTAAGAGGATTGGTTGTCCATGTGAAATGCCTTCAGGTTGTGTCGTACTTGCTGCAGATGTGTAGGAAAGAACTGCAGATGTTGGTTTAAATCAAAGAAAGACACAAAATGCTGGAGTAACTCAGCGGGACAGGCAGCATCTCTGGAGAGAAGGAATGGAGACGTCACCCATTCCTCTTTCCAGAGGTGCTGCCTGTCCCACTGAGTTACTCCAGCATTTTGTGTCTAACTTGATTGCTTGTGGTTTCTGGCTGAGCTAGGTTACATTTCATTTTCATAGGAGTGCCAGCCAGCAGTCCCATTTGATAAGAGTGTTTAAAATTACAAAGGGATAAAGGTGAGATGAAAGACTTGTCCATCTAGGTGGGAGCTAAACAGTGAGAAGATTACAAGTAATTGAATTTTAGCCAAGAACTGATGAAATCTTGTTGCTTGGTGATGTACAGTTGTGGGATTCTGGTATCAAATTGAAATGTTGGAAATGTTCTAAATGGATTAAATATATTTCAGATTTGTGATAAAAGGCCATTTGGGGCTCAAGGAACAGCTGGAATTAAGGCCGGTACTCATTTGGAAGATGAACATCGGCATTGAATGTAACTTCCTCCAAATAGAGAAGAAAATAGCAAATAAAATGCTTCAGGATAGAAATTGTCAAAGCATTGTGGGTATTGTAAATGTCTTAGTTTCCTCTGTTGCTTCTCACCAGTTTTATATTGTGCGTTTAATAACATTGAACATAAACGGCTTGACCAATTTGGGCCTTTTGTTTGGAATGAGGACAAACAGTTTGAGCAGTTTGGCTGCAGGCAGCTGGGCCATTAGCTCAGCTGAGTTACTTTGTGAAGAATATTGTTCACTTCCCTCTGTTCTCCCAAACCCCAGGCAAAATGGTTCACTCTTTCAGCCGTGCCTGACTATAGATAATATGTGCAGGAGTAGGCCATTCAGCCCTTCGAACCTGAGGGTTGACAATGGTTGCTTCCACTCCAGTTCTCTGTAGTCTCAGGTGATGAAGCGTAGCATATAGTGCATACCCTAACGTAGCATATAGTGCCTCAGACTAACCCTGGGCCAACATTGACTCCTCAGTTAATAGTTATAAAGCTGAATCGCTGCTCATGTGCTCATTTATGTTTGTGAGTTGATGTGCTGAATGGTCTACTTTGCTCCTATGTCTATGGTCTTATATCCAACAAAGCAGCAGTCCCTCAGTCCTGCAACATGCTGTAGCCGAGACATCATGCTCCAGTTGCTGAAGGGGTTAATATTTGCACTCTGAGGTGTGAGTGCGACTAACCAAATCAAAATTGATGCATGGAATCAAACTTGGGCCGTCATTTGAATCTCACTCAAGGATCAAATCCAATTAACCGTAACCTGATGTTTGAATCTCTGTCCTCAGATACAAACCATTCCATACTTTGCGGCCCCAAACGGCAGGAGAGAGAGAGAGGATTAAATTACTCACCTTTCCCAGTGACTACTTGAAATCCAAGTCCCAAGATCTGGCAGCTGAGTGGTCAGTCAGCGTGTGTTGTTTGCTCAGTCAGTCTCTACTGAAATCCAACTGGCACAAACACAAGGCAGGCCACCGGACTGTTGTGAATAGCATGAGCCTAGCGTAGACGAATAGCAAATGCATGGATGTAATGTAAAATGTGTAGGAAGGAGCTGCAGACACTGTTTTAAACTGAAGGTAGACACAAAATGCTGGAGGGACAGGACCAGATTACAGTTTAGGTATATTATTATGATGTGTGTGTGTGCTTGGTGGGACTAATGACTTGTTTCCCTTTTCCCCTGCTCTATGACTCTGTGATATTCCATTACAGGTTTTGGTGGTTTATTGTCACGTGCATTGTTGAATATGACCATAGGACATAGGAGCAAAAGCAGACCATTCAGCCCATCAAATCTACTCTGCCATTCGATCATGGCTGATCTATCTTTCCCTCTCAACCCCATACTCCCTCCCGTCTACTCCTCATGAACTTTGATGCCCTCACTAATCAAGAATCTATCAAGCTTTGATACTGCTATGGACTACACTGTACCCTGTGCCACATCCACTCACATAGACACAGGATGATGCTGCCTCGTCCTCATCTGCAGATCAGTGGCCATCTGTCTGGTTCACCTGAGTGGTTGGGATGTCTACACTGGCTTCACGCCCTGTGATCACAGCGTTGCGAGCAGTAGTTATGCCGTTGTGTGTTTGAGTCTAACTCCAGGGGTAGAAGAGAAAAAATAATTAGAATTAGAATTGTGATTGCATGAATTTGAATCCTACTGTGCCTAATTAATCAAGTAAATAAATAAATATAGACAATAAATATCAAAGTTAAAAGCAAAGCTATTGCCTGTGATGAGAACCATGTGGCCACTGATTGTTGCATCAGTAATATGCTCCAGAGAACAGCATCGATGTAACTGTGCTCATCAATGTGATGACCTGAACTCACCAACAGTTCGACAAGACGTGCGCGAGTACATTAGATCTTCTTCACACAGCGTCTCATGGCAACAACCAACAACCACACCATTCAGTCCCCGGGTCTGTACTAACCCTCTCTGCTCACATTCTCCCGCCCAATGTCCTCTCCTTTCCCCCTGTCTCTTTCTCTTTCCTTTCCTTTAACTTTCTTGAACAGTGTTTAAAACATTTTATTACTGAAAAGCAGAGCAGTGCAGGTCACCAATGATTTTAGTTCCATTATCAGCATTTTAAATATAGTATTAAACCACGGAAATAAGTGAGCTATCAGAGGGAACAGGTGCATTCCTCCCGGATAGCACCAGAGGTCAGGATCGAACACACAACCCTGAGGCGGTGGCATTACCTGGGGTATAGTGTGGGCATTGAGACAACAAGATTAAATACAAAGCTATTCAAACCATTACGGAAAGAACGGTAATATGGGAAAGAGGTAAGGAATATGAGGTATGTTTAATTAACATCATAAATCTATAATTGTGGTGCTGAGTAAGAACTGCCTTAACTGGAGTCAAGTCAAGTCAAGTCAAGTTTATTTGTCACATACACATACGAGATGTGCAGTGAAATGAAAGTGGCAAGTGGAGTGCAGTGGAGTGCAGTGTAAGCATTGATTCTGGAGTTTGTTTTGACTAGCAGCACACCCATCAGCTAGAACAACACACTTCTCAATCTAGTTTTCACATTCCTTCATGTCAATACTCTGCCCTCTCTATTACTCCCCTGGTTGATATCTTTGTGTGGGATCAAATTCCAACACTAATGAGGACATTTGGACCATATGGATGTTTTTGCTGCTGGCCTTAATCTGCTATGATCCTTAAACTACCACCCCTTGGATGATAAGAGAATCACTGACCCTGGCAGCATTGTCTCCACACTGGGTCTAACTACCCGAGTAAAATACTTAGCAACACCATTGGAATGATCATTTTAAAATGCAGTCTTGTCAATCATTTTTAATTAACGTAATCTTATCTTTGTTTAAGTTCACTACTGGATACAAAGAGGAATGCAAGAATGCAGAATTGGATAAAATGTCATCTTTAATGTGTTGGAACACACAGAGATATGCCTACAGACATAAATAACTCCATCTTGCATTCAGTGAGTATATGTCCCCAACATTATAGGAATAATGTTCAAATGAGAGAATAAAGTGCCAGATTGGATCAAAGAAATATTGACTTTCAGAACCTCAGAGCCTTTAAAATAGTTTTTGTCAATAAAGTAATTTTTGAACTGTGATCATGCTGTAAGGTAGGAAACTCAGCAGCCAATGTGTACAGAGTAAACGCTCACAAACAGTAAAGAGATAATGATCAAATAATCTGTCTTAGTGGTTGACTGAGCAATAATATGGCAAGAATTCTCTGTCTCCTTCAAGTGTAGTGACTTTAGGAACATTTGCATCTTGAGTCGTGGAGCAGATGTGACCTCCGTTTTAATGCTTTATTACACTGGCACCTCAGTGTTACACATTCAGCTCTGCACTATAGTGACATCCTGATATCCTGAAGTCTCTGGAGTGGGTCGTAAACTCTACAAATGTCTGTCTCAGATGAGAGTGCCACAGCTGGCACAGTAATGCAGCTTTAGTGCTGAAACCTCAAACCACCAAGAACTTGGGCTCCATCCCAATCTCGGGAGCTCTCAGTGCAGTTAAATACAGGGCAGAGGAATGGAAGGAATGTGTTTGCTCATTTGGGAGCTGGCATTGACTCAATGGGGCAAACAGTCTCCCTCTGGGACATTATTTGTATATGCTCTGATGTGCACAAATTATATGCAAATTGTCACTAGTCAGGCAGCACTGATAATTTTGTAAATAATCTGCAAAAAAAGCAAGATTATAACTCAAAGAGTAATTGCTCCAGTTGACAAATGATTACCAAGAATAATTGTACTTATACTGTTTGGCCACATCTCCACCCAAATACATAGTCTCACCATTCTAGTTTATAGGCAGTTTTGTTATAAACTGTAGGTAGTTGTGTTCTTAAGAAACCTCATCTATAGAAAATTTACATTTTGGGGTCCAAATGGGCAAGTTGGGCCAAAGGGCCTGTTTCTGTGCTGTACATCTGTAAAGACATAGAAACATGGAAAATAGATGCAGGAGTAGGCCATTCGGCCCTTTGCCATCACCGTCATTCAATATGATCAGGGCTGCTCATCCAGAATCAGTACACGCTCCTGCCTTCTCCCCATATCCCTTGATTCCGTTAGATAATTGTGTCAATGGCAATTAGGGGCTAAAGAATTATTTTTCCTGCAGCATTTTCAAATACAAGGATCATTTGAATGTCATTTATTTTGTTATAGCAAGCTAAACATACTAATGTTGCACTGTTTGATACACCTTTGTACATTTGAGTATAGAAGCTGGGATGTAATGTTAAAATTGTACAAGGCATTGGTGAGACCAAATCTGGAGTATGGTGTACAATTTTGGTCGCCCAATTATAGGAAGGATGTCAACAAAATAGAGAGAGTACAGAGGAGATTTACTAGAATGTTGCCTGGGTTTCAACAACTAAGTTACAGAGAAAGGTTGAATAAGTTAGGTCTTTATTCTCTGGAGCGCAGAAGATTAAGGGGGGACTTGATAGAGGTCTTTAAAATGATGAGAGGGATAGACAGAGTTGATGTGGACAAGCTTTTCCCTTTGAGAATAGGGAAGATTCAAACAAGAGGACATGACTTCAGAATTAAGGGACAGAAGTTTAGGGGTATCATGAGGGGGAACTTCTTTACTCAGAGAGTGGTAGCGGTGTGGAATGAGCTTCCAGTGGAAGTGGTGGAGGCAGGTTCGTTGGTATCATTTAAAAATAAATTGGATAGGCATATGGATGAGAAGGGAATGGAGGGTTCTGGTATGAGTGCAGGCAGGTGGGACTAAGGGAAAATAATTGTTCGGCACGGACTTGTAGAGCCGAGATGGCCTGTTTCCGTGCTGTAATTGTTATATGGTTATATGGTTATATATGTCAATAGAAGTCTGCTTGTCAATTTCCATGGCTATTCATGGTTCAATTAGCAACTGTGTTCATAAGCGACAATGGTGTTTGATTACTGCAGGGTGGTGAATGGAAGCAGTTTTTTTTGTCCACTATAATGTTTATATTCAAGACAGCTTTTTTTCTGCTTCTCAATTCCAAAGAAACTTTTAAGTGGTTCTCTACTTCCTAATCAAAATAACATTATAACTAAATGTATCCATATAAAACAAATAATGTTCCCTGACTCATCACTTGTGTTATATCCAATCTGGGTTAATGGAATGTATTATTGCAGAACTAGATGTACTTAATCAAATGTTGGAAAACACAAGGTTGCTCCAAATGGACAATCAGCTGTAGGTGATGGGACAATAGACAATAGATGCAGGAGAAGGCCATTCGGCCCTTCGACAATAGATCCAGCAGCCAAAATAATCAGGCAGGCAATAAAGAGAATGAATCACAAATATAGATGTGACCCTCAGCCACCCACTGACACATCATTCTATGTCTAAACGCGGGTGTTAGCCCCTCTAGCGGTGCAGGAGACAAGCCGATGGTACTTAGGGAGCACAATTTGTAAGTTTGTTTGATTGAATGACCGGAGTAAATGAACATAGTATTAGGGTTTGCTGTCTAAGGGAGGTGAAAACTGAATGACAGGGGCAGTATGTAGAACTGACAAAGCGGTAGAGGTGAAGTCCATTGGTAGATAAAGGGTTTAAAGTCAATGGAGCAGAGTTGAGCCAAGCCCAACGCATCAGTGCATTGACCAACAAACAGATACTGCAGCCTGCGGGCGGTGGATGGAGGATTGGGCCGGTGCTGGTGAGAGGGCTGGCGGCTCACCTCTCACCTCTCACCTCTCACCTCTCACTGCTCACACTGGGGTCGGCTGAGATGATTCGTGGGAGAAATGACTGCACATTATTGAGGGAGTCCACTATCAACGACTGTCTGATATTTGACACTAAAAACAGGAAATTAATTTGTTTAAAAAAATAACTATAATTTATTCCTGTAAACTAGTTTTCTTTGTACACATTACTGTATTCCCACAACATAATCTTGGATTTTACAGAAGACATAATTAGGGACCTCACATGGTTTAATGTAGAACGCATTCATCACATGAACAGGAATCCATTTGTCAGGGCAGCATTGTGTTTGTAGCATGCAAATCATTTTAACTGCCTTTACCAAAGCAAGATATCGTCCTACTGTTTTTAAACATGGATTGCTTGTTCATTCAAACCAGCAGAATCAATTACAATCCTCATGAGATGTTCAGTACACCGAATCAGAAACTCTCCCTGAAATGTTTAATGTGGCGTGGCTTAAGGCATCATTAAATATGAGATGTCATAACTTTTAAAGTGCAACAATTATAAAGTGCACATTGGCAAGCAAGTCCTGGGTCGTCCAGCAGGTACTCTGCCAGACACCTGTCTCCACGTTCAGAGAAGATAGACACAAAATGCTGGAGTAACTCAGCGGGGCAGGATAGAAGGAATGGGTGAATTTACATATCGTATGCAGAAACTTCAGATATGTGCTGTTTCTGATTGCCTTAATAATCAGGTTTATGATAGAATTCAGTTCAAGTTCGGTTGCATTATGCACGTTATAATATCTAGGCCTCTTTTAAAACTTTAATAAGTCAGAGGTGAACAGTACGGAAACTAACCCTTTGGCCACCGAATCCCATATAGAGACACCCCTCAGTTTAACTTAAGGTACACAAAAATGCTGGAGAAACTCAGCGGGTGCAGCAGCATCTATGGAACGAAGGAAATGGGCAACGTTTCGAGCTGAAACCCTTCTTCCTCAGTTTAACTTGTCTGAATAACAGCCCACACCTCAGCTCCGTCAGTTTGGAGTATATGAGCTGCTGACATTAGGTTATAAAGCATGAAAACAGACCCTATGTCCATCTTGTCCACGTTGACCATTGGCATCAGAGCTAGTGCTAGTTACTAGTATTTGGCCCTTATTCCTCTAAACCCTTCCTATCCAAAATCTGTCCAAAGGTATTTTGAAAGTTGGAAGTGTATCCACTTCTACAGATTCCTCCACAGATACAGACGACTCTCTGTGAGAAAGTTGCCCTGAAGTCACAATTAAATCTCCCGCCTCTCGCCTTAAGCTTATGTTCTCTAGCTTTAGAATCCTTTACCATGGGAAAAAGATTGTGAGTGTTCACTTTATCCATGCCCCACGTGAGATTGTTATTTCACCAAGGTTCCTCCTCAGTCCCCAAGTTCCAGCATGTCCCAGTGTGTCCCCGTGTGTCCCCATCCCAGTGTGTCCCCGTGTGTTCCAGTGTGTCCCAGTGTGTCCCCGTCCCAGTGTGTCCCCGTCCCAGTGTGTCCCCGTGTGTCCCCATCCCAGTGTGTCCCCGTGTGTTCCAGTGTGTCCCAGTGTGTCCCCGTCCCAGTGTGTCCCCGTCCCAGTGTGTTCCCAATGTGTCCCCGTGTGTCCCCGTCCCAGTGTGTCCCAGTGTGTCCCCGTCCCAGTGTGTCCCCGTCCCAGTGTGTCCCAGTGTGTCCCAGTGTGTCCCAGTGTGTCCCAGTGTGTCCCCGTGTGTCCCAGTGCGTCCCAGTGTGTCCCCGTCCCAGTGTGTCCCAGTGTGTCCCCGTCCCAGTGTGTCCCAGTGTGTCCCCGTCCCAGTGTGTCCCAGTGTGTCCCCGTCCCAGTGTGTCCCAGTGTGTCCCCGTCCCAGTGTGTCCCCCCGTCCCAGTGTGTCCCAGTGTGTCCCCGTCCCAGTGTGTCCCCGTCCCAGTGTGTCCCCGTCCCAGTGTGTCCCCGTCCCAGTGTGTCCCAGTGTGTCCCAGTGTGTCCCCGTCCCAGTGTGTCCCCGTCCCAGTGTGTCCCAGTGTGTCCCCGTGTGTCCCAGTGCGTCCCAGTGTGTCCCCCGTCCCAGTGTGTCCCAGTGTGTCCCCGTCCCAGTGTGTCCCCGTCCCAGTGTGTCCCAGTGTGTCCCCGTGTGTCCCAGTGCGTCCCAGTGTGTCCCCGTCCCAGTGTGTCCCAGTGTGTCCCAGTGTGTCCCCGTCCCAGTGTGTCCCCAGTGTGTCCCCGTCCCAGTGTGTCCCAGTGTGTCCCCGTCCCAGTGTGTCCCAGTGTGTCCCCGTGTGTCCCAGTGTGTCCCCGTGTGTCCCCATCCCAGTGTCCCAGTGTGTCCCCGTCCCAGTGTGTCCCAGTGTGTCCCAGTGTGTCCCAGTGTGTCCCAGTGTGTCCCCGTGTGTCCCAGTGTGTCCCCGTGTGTCCCCATCCCAGTGTCCCAGTGTGTCCCCGTCCCAGTGTGTTCCAGTGTGTCCCAGTGTGTCCCAGTGTGTTCCCAGTGTGTCCCCGTGTCCTCGTGTGTTCCAGTGTGTCCCAGTGTGTCCCCGTGTGCTCCAGTGTGTCCCAGTGTGTCCCCGTCCCAGTGTGTCCCCCTTTGTCCCCGTCCCAGTGTGTCCCAGTGTGTCCCCATCCCAGTGTGTCCCCGTCCCAGTGTGTCCCCGTCCCAGTGTGTTCCAATGTGTCCCCGTGTGTCCCCGTGTGTCCCAGTGTGTCCCAGTGTGTCCCCGTCCCAGTGTGTCCCAGTGTGTCCCAGTGTCCCAGTGTGTACAGCCTCCCCCTATAACCTGAGCTCGCTAATCCTAGTAATATCCTAATGAAATATCGTTGATGGGAACTGAGATCTATGCTCAGTTGTCCTGTTGTGCTGCTGCAAGTAAGAATGTCATTGTTCTATTTGGGACATATGACAATAAAACACTTTTGACTCTCTTGAATATCATTCTTTTACAATTCTATCCCTCCTGAAATAAACACTAATATTGCCTTTGTTCTTGCTATGGCCTTATCAACCCCCATAACACCAATCAAATGATTTGCCCAGAGTGCGGGAATCGAGGACCAGAGGACATAGGTTTAAGGTGAGGGGGGAAAACATTTAATAGGAACCTGAGGGGTCACTTTATCACACAAAGGGTGATGGGTGTATGGAACAAGCTGCCAGAGGAGGTAGTTGAAGCTGGTGCAACGTTTAAGAAACATTTGGACAGGTACATGGATAGGACAGCATTGGAGGGATATGGGCCAAATGCAGGCAGGTGGGACTAATGTAGATAAGACATGTTGGACGGTATGGGCAAGTTGGGCTGAAGGGCCTGTTCCTTGCTGTATGGCTATGACTCTATTTGCTTATTTCAATCTTAGATCCATTTGATTCTATCCCTAGTTATATTTCTACACTCCAGGTTACACAATACTTATCAAAATGTAAACTATATACTTGATGTTGTAATTCAGTTTTCAATTATAAGATACTCTTTAACATTATTAATTTCTGCTGCTGGATCCTATTATCCTGGACAGAAATCAGATGGTAAGAAAAATGATGAGGCACGAGAGGTCAAAGATAATGGAGAGAAAAACTATCAATCCTGTTATGTCTCATTCAGCTGACGTGCAGCTGCTTTAGTTTGATCTGAAAAGGCAACGTATTTTCATTTAATTCACAGTGAAACGAAATGAGGTTAGTAACCTGCTTCTCTTTACTGATCGTACATCTAACTCTTCTCACTGTGAGTGACTCACTAAAACATACAAGATGCAACAGGGGAGAGTAGACGGAGTCACTAAATGGGGCTGAAGTCTGGAGAAGGGTCCAGGAAGGGTCCATTCTGTCCACAGGTGCTGCCTGGCCTGCCCTGTTCATCCAGCACTTTGTGTTCTGCTCAAGAATCACTAAACTGCCATTGGGGAGAGAAGCAATGGGGTGGGAAGAGGAAATGTTGAGTGACTAATGGTTCACATGTGGGTGGGACTGTGTGGCTCAGCTGGTGAAACCTACTGCAATTTGGCCAAGTCAATTTGTCAGGTTTCAGGGTGGAGAATGAGTAACAAGATAATTGGAAAAGGGCAAGAATGGGCAATAAAGGCAAAGCTGAAGAGGTCACAAGGGTGAAAATAGACACAAAATGCTGGAGTAACTCAGCGGGATAGGCAGCATCTCGAGAGAGAAGGAATGGGTGATGTTTTGGGTCGAGACCGTTCTTCAGGGTGGGAAGGGCAAAGCTGTGGGGAAGGAACATGAATTAAGGTCTCAAGAGTAAACTAGTCCTTGCTTCCAAAAGGGGTGATCACTAGTCAGCATGGACTCAGTGGACTGAAGGGCCTGTTTCCATGCTGTATATCTAAACTCTAAAAATCAGACCATTTATCCTACGGAGTCTATTCTGCCATTCAGTCACGGCTCATCTATTTTTCCCTTGAACCCCATTCTCTTGACATCGCCCTATGACCTTTGATGCCCTTCCTCATCAAGAACCTATGAATTTCTATCTTAAACATACCCAATGTCTAGGCTTGCACAGCCATCTGTGGCAATGAATTCCACAGATTTGCCCCCCTCTGACTAAAATATTTCCGCCTCATCTTTATTTTGAAGGTAGGTCCTTGTATTCTGAAGTGGTGTCCTCTGGTTCTAGACTCTCCCATTACTGGAAACATCATATCCACGTCCAATCTATTCTAGGCCTTTCATTATCCGGAAGGTTCCAATGAGACCCCTCCTTTTTAATCAAAGTCTTTCTGCCACATTATGCAAAGTTAGTCACACCAGAATGGAAGCAAGTGATCATTGTTCCTGAGGGAGAAGCAGAAGGTACCATGTTGAATTTATTGTCATATACTCAGCTACAGTGAGATACAGCTTCAATAAAACACTGCAGCAGCTTCTCAGGCAGACAGACAACAGAGAAAAACATCAAATATGCAGAAATTATGTGTACATACTACAGGGCAGTGACAAGAAAACAGCAGCTAATATAAAGCTTCAGTGAATTCTCATCTCCATTGCTGCCTGTGTGGTGTTTACAAGTTCTCCCTGTGACTGTTTGGGTTTCCTCTGAGTGCTCACAGGTGACCAGATTAAGTGGCCATGAAAAATTGACCTTAATATGTAGATAATAATAATAATACATTTTATTTATGGGCGCCTTTCAAGAGTCTCAAGGACACCTTACAAAAATTTAGCAGGTAGAGGAAAAACATGTAAGGGGAATGAAATAAATAGTAGAGACATGACTAGTACACAAAGTAAAGACAGAATTGTAAAGTAAAGATGAGTTGTAGCATCTGTTGGGGAGTTGGTGGGAATAACATGAGTTACAGGATTAGTGAAAAAACATGGGTCTTAGTTGTGGACATGTTGGTCTAATGACATGTTTCCCTGCACCAAGGTAAATTCCTTGTATGTGAATTCTTGGCCAATAAACTTACTTACTTACCTCATTATGACTGTATCACTCCACAAGTTTAGATTTATTATTGTCACAAGTACCGAGGTACAGTGAAAGCTTTGTTTACCATGATATCCAATCAAATCGGAGTATGCATGACATAAATACATGCTCCAGTACAACAGGTAGAGCAACGGTGGAGGTACAGAGTGCAGAATATAGTTCTCAGCATTGTAGCATACCAGTTCCAGAGACAATGTCCAATGTCCAAACTCCAGTACAACAGGTAGAGCAACGGTGGAGGTACAGAGTGCAGAATATAGTTCTCAGCATTGTAGCATACCAGTTCCAGAGACAATGTCCAATGTCCACAATGGGGTACAGGTGACTGGGACAGCACCATAGCTTGTGGAAGCCTGATAATAAGCCTGACAGTCTGCAGGTAATGTATGGTTTTGCTCAACTATCCACATCATTTCTGTAACTGACGCTGCCAATTCATGTTCACTTAGGACTAAACTATGACTTATTTTCTTGCAGATTGACATCTGCGTCTTGGTTTGGAAATGAGATTCAAATCTATCTGTGTGGAAATCAGTGGGGAAATTCTTACACTGAGAATGTTTGTAGCCAGAGACTTTGGTATAGGTTGGATATAAATCGAGATATCAAATATGCAAGGAAGATGTACCAACTGACTAATGGTTCTGTTCAGATTAATCAGCTGAGATGTAGCACAAGCAGGTATATAATGCTGACTTTGGAGACTGGCTGTCAAGATTAATATCTTCTCCATAGGAATTTCATGAATTTTTCAGTAGAGAGACAGATGAAATTAAGTGCATGGCAAATTTAAGGTCATGAAAAAAGACAAGGTAGACACAAAATGCTGGAGTAACTCAGCGGGACAGGCAGCATCTCTGGAGAGAAGGAGTGGGTGACGTTTCGGGTTCTTCAGATCAGTCTGAAGAAGGATCTCGACCCAAAACGTCACCCATTCATTCTCTCCAGAGAAGCTGCCTGTCCCGCTGAGTTACTCCAGCATTTTGTGTCTATCTACGATTTAAACCAGCATCTACAGTTCCTTCCTACACATGAAAAAAGACAAACTATCATAAAGGCATCCAGTTACTTCATTAATTTAGTGGAAGGGAATATGTGAGTACATTTATATTCAAGTGAATTACATCTAAGACTGAGCATATTTCAGTTGGACACAACTGTTCAATGTAATTGTTACTATTGTGTCACAGAACAATTCCTCAACACACTACAGCCTTCCTTAGGAAGTAAAAGACTTTAGTTGTCAGTGGCTAGAAGTTTGTTGTTGATGTTATTGGTTCACTAGATAGAACACAGCAAAGGAGCAGGCCATTCGGCCCACAATGTCCGTGATGATCATAATGTCAGGACCATCTGACCTCCTCTGCCTGAATGTGATCCATATCCCTGTGTTCTCCACCCATCCATGTGTCCATCTAAAAGCCTTTGCATTTCACTCTGATGTCCCCCTTGCCTGGTGTATATAGAACCAGCGGCCACATCCTCAGAACAAGAGGTTGGCCATTCACAACAAGAAATCTCTTCACCCAGAGAGCGATGAATCTCATGAGTTCACCATCCAAGAGCCCTATGGAGACTGTCAAGATGCAGATTGATAGAGTTTCAGATAATGAGTGTATAAGAAACTAGCATTGAAGTATAAGGTCGGACATGATCTTATTGAATGGCAAGGGATAAAATAGTCTCCTCCTCTATCTGACACAAAGTTCTGGAGTAATACAGAAGGAGGCAGTTTGGCCTATTTTGAAATGCAGTCTGTTTTATCCAAAGATCCCAAGACTTCCTCCGAATCTCGAAAAATAATCCTCCTTAAGTAAATAAATGGATTTGTAGAATCTTACACCACATGGAAAATCCCTACTTACTTCTGAGATGCAACTTGCCATTGCTGTTCATTTTAACCTTAGGTGCAAGATCCGCTCTAGCCTGAATGAAAACGTAATCTCCGAAAGCCGAGATGATCCCTGAAGTTGAGCTCTAAACAAATGAATAATTCAGATGGCTCAGTGTTGGGCTTACGAAGGAGTTAAGGCATCAACATTTCTGAGCGCCATGAAGTCCCATTAATGACATCCTCTGGGCATCTTACAGTAGATTTACTCAACACCAAGCAGCTGTCAGTTGGTTAACTTTGGATCTTGAATACATGGATTCTGGACCAAGCCCCAATTTATAAATTGATCCAGATGAGATAACAGTTTATCCTGATTAATCTCTTCAGGGAAGGCTGGCAGGACCAAGCAATGCTGGCATGACCAAGCTATGCTCTGTGTTTGGATCTGAGCAAGGCTCTTTGCTTCAAGACCTTAGAACTGAACACTGTGCTCTACCTGGGCAATGACTAACAGCTTGAACTATGGGTGTTGGAACAAGAGATGGAGTTTACTAGTCACAGGCCTCCAGTCCACCATCACCCTCTCATCCCTCCACAGATGGAATAGTTTCAGTTTGCCTGACAACAGAATTAAGGCTGCAAAATTCCTTTAAGTTACGAACACAAGTGCTGTGAATTCTGACAAGGTAATGGTGGCATTAGTGAGTGATCTGTGGGCAGGACCTCCCTGCAGCCTTGTGATGGTGAGTCCGAGTGTAAATGATATCGGACAAAGGGGGAAGCCAGAGGAAGAATCCTGCTCACCTTTTCATTAAACGTTAACTCTGATATTCTTAGGATTGACATTTAATTATCGGATTGTAATACAGGTGGGATTCAAACAGAAGATGTGTGAGGTGTGAGACGGGCTGGGAAGATCATCAAAGACCCCTCACACCCCAACCATGGACTGTTTGCCCTCCTCCCATCAAGGAGGCGGTACAGGAGTCTCAGGTCACGTACTAGTAGGATGAGGAACAGCTTCTACAACAATACAATCACATTGCTGAACTCGGAGTCCCGACGATAGACTTCTCTGGTCCCTCCGTCCCCATTGTTTAATTATTCTGTATTTTTTGATTATTCCGTATCTTCTCTCTTTCTATTTTTTTTATTTCTTTATGTACAACTACTACGGACTGACGCAAAACTGCATTTCGTTGTACTCATACTTGTATTTGTGCGATGACATTAAAGTTGAATTGAATTGAATTGAAATAATGTGATTTCTTCCTGGTTTGCGTAGATCTGCTGTAAAACAATTTGGCTTGGGGTGAATCTAGACCCTTGTGTAAATGTAACTGAGATGGGTATAAAGTCAACACCTCTCACCCTGAATGTCCCAGACCGGTCATTCCCACCTTCACCATGCCCCTGACCACTCCCAGGCTGGGCGCACTGACCGCCTCCCTCCACCCCTCTGACCCTCTCTGACCCTGGCCCTCATCCCCTCCTGACCTCCCTCTTTCTGATGCACAATGGTCAGTCCTCAGCAGAGGCCTCACGTTGAGCCCCTCTGCCCCCACCTCAACACCCCAGGCCCACCATGGCGTTGAGCAACTCTTCCCTCAACACATAGTCTCCCGTCTCCAACATTCCCCTTCCACATGGACTCCTTCTGCCGGCCTCTACTCTCTCTGGGCCTTTCAACAGTCAGCATAACATCAGCCACCTTGTCTTCTCCACTCCAATCTCTCCCCCTCTGAACACAAAGCTCTCCGCACTCTCAGCACCAAGCCCAACATTGTCATTCAACCTGCTGACAAGGGAGGTGCCATGGTAGCTTTGTGGGCTTACCTCTACCATGCTGAGGCCAGGAGCCATCTCTCGGACACCTCCTCATATCTACTCCTCGACCATGACCCCACAGGTGACCAGCAGAACATCTTCTCCCAGACTGAATCTGATTTCATCACCTCTGGCATCTTCCCGCCAGAGTCTCCAACCTCATCGTTCCCCAGCCCTGCACTGTCCACTTCCACCTTCTTCCCAACTGCCACAAACAGGACTGGTCTAGCAAACCAATTGACTGCTTGCTCCTGCCCCACAAACTCATCTCCAGATATGTTGATTTCATCCTATTCCCCCCTTGTCCAGTCCCTTCCAAGACACTCACACTCCCTTCAACCTCACCTTTCCCATGAAAGGTCCAGTCCCTTTACACCTCCACCCCCCACCAGGAACATCTCAGGGCCTTCCCGTTCTTCCTTGAACGAGTCCCAGTCAGTTTTCCTCCACCAACACTCACATCCAGCTGGAGAAATGTCATGGGCACTGGAATGGCCATAGCTGTGCCAAACGTACACTGGCCTCATCCCCCAACTCATTCACCGCTACATTGACAACAGCATTAGGGCTGCTTCCTGTACACGTGCAAAACTCAATTTCATTAACGTTACCACTAACTTCCATCCTGCCCTCAAATGCACTGGGCTCTAATAACTTTACCCTCTTTCTTGATCTCTCTGTCTCCATCACAGGGAACAAACTATCAACTGATGTCTACTCCAAGCCTACCGACTGCCACAGTTATCTGGACTACACT
>NC_073408.1:280000-285000 GCF_028641065.1 Leucoraja erinaceus | reverse complement strand
CAGAATCTGCAAAAAGGATTGAATTTAAATTATATTAGGTGCTGGGGGACTTAATATTTAAATACTTGCAAGTCTCACAGAAAATAATGTTAATCTTATTCTGTGAGTTACAGCAACGTGCCTAGGAATGACAGAAAAGTTTAACACCACACAGGTTTAATGGAGAATGTTTAAATGCTCGCTAGCTCAAATCGCATCACCTGTGTGTTCGAACAATGCATAAAAATGTGCAATGTTCCAACATTAATCTGGGGTGAAATGTTAATCAAACACTGTTTTACAGCAACTTCAAGTAAGAGTGGAGAGGCAACACAAGGGTGAAGTGAGGGTCACTGTGATGGTCTTCAGGGCAGCAGGGTATTCATTTCAAAAGTTATTAAGTATATTTTACATCCAATTGAAAATGCAGTCAAGGCCTTGTTTAAACTCAGAACTAAAAAGTCATAAATTTGGCAGATTAATTTCAACCATTAAGTAGTTAAGTACACATTACTTGGAAGATGCGAATCTCAATGACCTGATGAATCCAATGGAATAAACTGCCAGTAAATAACTGCCAGATATAATATGGAAATGAGGAAATAACACTTTAAACCCTAGTGTTTGTTTCTGTAAACATAACATTGACATCTACACGATACTCCTCTGAGTTCCCGCTACATGTAAATATGTCCATTGGTGGCCAAGTAGAGATGATATTGGAAAATCATGTTGCATTTTGGTAGACCATATTTGGTAGGAAGGAACTGCAGACGCTAGTTTAAACTGAAGATAGACATAAATGCTGGAGTAACTCAGCGGGACAGGTGGCATCTCTGGATCTCAGCATCTCCTGTCTGTCCCACTGAGTTACTCCAGCATTTGTATTGTATACTCCTCTTGTATCTGCGGGAGAATGCTGACAAGTTTAGGCATGGCTGTGGTTAAGCAAAACAAACAACTCAAAGGGTATTGTAGGAATGGTGGAACTTCAAATAACTAAATTAATCTGAGATTCAACTAAAATGGACCTGACCAGAATCACTCTCTCCTTTATCATTCCCACTTTGTTCCTTAGACTGTGCCATACAACCACTACCTTATTCTGTGTAGAAGGGAACTGCAGATGCTGGTTTATACCGATGATAAGCACAAAGTGCTGGAGTAACTCAGCAGGACAGGCAGCATTTCTGGAGAATAAGGATGGCTGATGTTTTGAGTTGGAACCCTTCTTCAGACTACCTCATTTTGATCCCTTCCCAGTGTTTGATCCTATTGCTTGTTCACATGGGTCATCACCTAGTTAATTACATGTTGACTGAAAGAGCATTGGATTCATTCAAGGACTAGTTGAATCTATTGATTGTATATCAATCAACTGGAAGCTAAGTGGTGTTGTTGTCAATGTTTGGCATATAGGGATAAATAGATAGACACAAAAAGCTGGAGTAACTCAGCCAGACAGGCAGCATCTCAGGGACCAGTCTGAAGAAGAGTCTCTACCGGAAACGCCATCCATTCCTCCTCTCCAGAGATGCTGCCTGTCCCGCTGAGGTACTCCAGCATTTTGTGCCTACCTTCGATTTAAACCAACATCACCAGTTCCATCCTGCACAGGGATAAATAGGTTCCATTTGCTGATGATCCATATTTATTTCTACAGTGGAGATTGCTAGACTTGTTCCACTTCAAGCAGTTACTACAAATATCCAAAGGGATTTTTCCTCCTCCTTTATGAAGTGGGACACTGATGCAGCAGATTGGTTTTATTTTTACGCGTTTGATATTATGAAATTATGAAGTCGCAGATTCTTTATCAGAAAAATGGTAATGAGAGAGTGATTGATGGTTAGATACAATGTGAGGTGAAGCTTATAAAACCTGTTCCAAACATAGTCTATATGATTGAAGAATTCAATCTGTTATGATGAAAAATCTCATCTGAAAAATTAATGTCCCTTCCTCTGTCAGCAGTTATATTAACTAAATCTTTGATGTTATTTTAGATTGCAAAAGGACGTTGTCCTTATACACTTTATTACACATCACTCCTTTCATTAAAACAACACAAAATGCTGGAGTAATTTGCCAGGTCAGGCATCATCTCTGGAGAACATCGATAAGTAACATTTCAGGTCAGGAACCTTCTTCAGACTCAAAAGCCCTGACCCGAAATACCACCTATCCATGTTCCCCAAAGATGTTGCCTGACTCACTGAGTTACTCCAGCAATTTGTGTCTTTTTTTGTAAATCAACATCTGCAGTTCCTTGTTACACATGGTGTTCTGTTTCTAATAGCTTTTCAGTTCTTTTTAGTATTTTGTAAAATGGAGCCCCTTATCTACATTAATTTCTCTATGTGAATAAATAAAGGGATTACACATCACTCTCAGCGATACCACAGCCATGAAAATGATCAGACAGCACATGTACTTTGTTTACACTGAGACTAAACTCCATGGAGAAATTAAATAATATTTCCAATCCTGTTTGGGTTGACACTGGAATTGTTGCTGTGTTTGTGGCTATGATGTATCTTACCATGTGCACGTGTGCGTGCGTCTGAGTGTGTGTGTGTGTGTGTATGCGTGTGTGCATCTGTGTGTGTGTGCATGTGTATGTGTGTGCATGTGCATGACTGCATGTGTGTGTGTGTGTGTGCATGACTGCGTGTGTGCGTGTGTGATTATATGCGAGTGTGCATGTGCACTTGTGTGCATGACTGTGTGTGTGCATGTGTGATTGTGTGTGTGTGCGAGTGTGCATGACTGCATGTGTGCGTGTGTGATTATGTGCGAGTGTGCATGTGCACTTGTGTGCATGACTGTGTGTGTGCATGTGTGATTGTGTGTGTGTGTGCGCGAGTGTGCATGTGTGCGTGTGTACTGTATATGGACAAATGTTGGTGGGTGGGACTAGTGTAGATGGGACATGTTGGCCGGTTTGGGAAAGTTGGGCTGACCCATACACTGTATTATTCTATGTCTATGTAAACATAGTAATCTAAACACCATAATAAATCCTGCTGAAGAAGGGTCTCGACCCGAAACGTCACATTCCTTCTCACCAGAAATGCTGCCTGTCGCGCTGAGTTACTGCAGCATTTTGTGTGTCCCTTCGATTTAAACCAGCATCTGCAGTTCCTTCCTACACATAATAAACCCCGCTCTTGCTCGATGCTCATATATACTGTTGATGTTTAGTAGAGAGTAGAGTGTTTAATTTGTTCATGATATATGTATTTTTATTTCTATTTATTTTTTACTGCACACTGAATGGACACTGGTTGAGCAACGTTTTTTTTGTTTCCTCTGGGTATGTGAGTACTCAGGAAAATGACAATAAAGATATACTATCCTATACTTGTCTATTTGCATGTATCACATTGTAGGGAAGCAGAAGACGTTTGATTTGATCTCCTCCACTTTAGATCATTGAACCCATCAGTGAGATCAATATGTAACATTATCATGTACCTTATCATGTATCTGTACATTTAAATGGCTCGATTGTAATCACGTATTGACTTACCGCACTGGGCCTCTGTGCATCCCTCTGCAATTGGATCCTCGACTTCCTCATCCACAGACCACAGTCTGTTCGAATTGGAGGATCCACTTCATCCTCAGTAACAATTAGTACAAGAGCACCTCAAGGCTGCGTGCTCAGCCCCCTGCTGTACTCACTCTATACTCATGACTGTGTAGCTGGTCATAGTGCAAACTCCATCATCAAGTTCACCGATGACACCACTGTGGTTGGATGAATTACAGATGGGGACGAGTCAGAGTATAGAAGTGAGATCGATCGACTGACCAAATGGTGCCAGCACATCAACCTGGCTCTCAACACCAGTAAGACCAAGGAACTGATTGTGGACTTTAGTTGGGGAAGGATGAGGACCCACAATCCTGTTTATATCAACGGGCCTATGGTGGAGAGGGTCAATAACTTCAAATTCCTGGGCGTGCATATATCAGAAGATCTTTCCTGGACCCAGCACACCGATGCGATTGTAAAGAAGGCACATCAGTGACTACTTCCTGAGAAGTTTACGGAGTGTCGAAGAGGATTCTCCTAAACTTCTACAGGTGCACAGTAGCGAGCATTCTGACTGGTTGCATCGTGGCCTGGTTCAGCAACTTGAACGTCCAGGAGCGGAAAAGACTTCAAAAAGTTGTGACCACTGCCCAGTCCATCACCGGCTCTGACCTCCCCACCACTGAAGGGATCTATCGTAGTCACTGCGTCAGAACGGCAGCCGGCATCATCAAGGCCCCACACCATCCTGGCCACACACATATCTCACCACTGCCATCAGGAAGAAGGTACAGGAGCCTGAAGACTGTAACGTCCAGGTACAGGAACAGCTACTTCCCCACAGCCATCAGGCTATTAAACACAACAAATATGCTCTGAGCTCTGAACTGTAAAAGACTATATTTTTATTTGTTATTTGCACTATATTTGTAATTTATTGAACGTTTTCTTTTTTTTCCCATTAAGTACAATGTTTAAATATTCACATGTTCTGTTGTGTTGCAGCAAGTAAGAATTTCATTGTCCCGTCCAGGACATATAACCATAAAACACTCTTGACTCTTGAAGCTTTTCATTGTAACTTGGTACACATGACAATAGACTGAACTATTTGTTTAAGAAGGAACTGCAGATGCTGGAAAATCGAAGGTAGACAAAAATGCTGGAGAAACTCAGCGGGTGAGGCAGCATCTATGGAGCGAAGGAAATAGGCAACGTTTCGGGCCGAAAAAGGTTTGCCTATTTCCTTCGCTCCATAGATGCTGCCTCACTCACTGATAAACTGAACTATCTCCTTCAGATCTGTGGCATGATGACACAATTCCATGTAACCCGTGATTTTCCATTCAAGTTAAAAACTGTGGATGTTAAAAATAAAATATTGTTATTTTGTGGGCTGAGGTAAACATAGGATTAAAGGGAGAATTCTACAGAATGTAAGCACCAACCTGCTGCCATGCAGCAGCATCTGACAGCACCA
>NC_073408.1:260000-270000 GCF_028641065.1 Leucoraja erinaceus | reverse complement strand
ATGGATGACTGCAGAGAAACTAAATTTCGTCCAGACCGAAAGGTCTGAATGACAATAAACAAATCTAATCTAATCTAATCTAAAAATCAAATTTACTGTCATATTCACAAGTACGATGAGATGCAGTCAGAATGAAAACCTTGCTTGCTGCAGCATCACAGATACATAAACTCTGAAGTGATGCACGACTTCTGGATTTCCTGAGAATCAAGAATCCTTAATGTTATGTGAACCATTGCAGAGTAATGACAGAAATGTTATATCCTTGTTTCAGACAAGGACTTTGCACCAATGCATTCAGGCATTTCTATCCCAGCAAAATAATTTAAGAGAACAAAGTGAAGATAGGAAAGAACAAAAGAGAAAGTCTGATGAAAACTGGAGGAGATGAAATGACCAGAGGATTTGGTGCAAGGTTAAAGTAAAGATAAAAGAGGGGAGCAGAATAAATGTGAAGTTGTGGAGTCTGTAGGACCAGTTAAAAGGTGGAATGTGATTCTTTGAGTGATTTCTGCTCTTCAACCACTTGCAGTGTTTTGCCTCTGTAATGCAGATCATAACAAAGCACAAACCATGATCCAGCCAGCAAAAAAATACAACACTATTCAGCAAGAAGTGCTCACTAAACAAGTGCCAGAAATAAGAGATGAATTGACAGTCACTTTGAGAGAAAATTGTTATTTTACATTGAAAAGACACAGAATTATTGATTTTTAAAATCTATTGACCAGGTAATAAAATCAAAACACAAGGTAATTGGCTTACAACAAAAACACAGTGTCATTTTGATTTTGGATAATTATGTAAATTCTACATATTATTAGGTTTTCACTTCCAGGAAGAAATGTCCAATCGAACATGAAGTATTAGCTAAGATATATTAATGGTCGATGGTAACGTTTACTCTTATGAGTTCTTGATTTTTACAAGATATCAGAAAGGAATTATCTGGCAACTAAAGCAGCAGCTTACATGGTGAAAGTTAATGCCAGGCACCAGTCACATTTCAGCTAGATTAATTAATGCTTTCCAAGACAAAAAGCAAACAGTATCCAGCTCTAGAATCTCTTCGAGTTTCATCATGAAGCAGAACGTTTTCAAAACTACAAGGTTGATCGATATTCACTCTAACTTTATGTTCACCGATGGAACCGTTAACAGTTGCAGATGCTGCACTGGTCCCTGGTACTGGTTTATTCCTGACGTGTGTGGGAGGGGCAACACCACTGGTTGGACAAATCACGGGTGGTGAAGATTCAGTGACCAGGAGAGAGATACAACACCTGGTTAGTTCATAAAATTATAAGTGATAGGAGTAGAATTAGGCCCATTCGGCCCATCAAGTCTACTCCGCCATTCAATCATGGCTGATCTATCTCTCCCTCCTAACCCCATTCTCCTGCCTTCTCCCCCATAACCTCCGACACCTGTAATAATCAAGAATCTATCTATCCCTGCCTCAAAAATATCCACTGACAGCCTCCACAGCCTTCTGTAGCAAAGAATTCCACAGATTCACACCCTCTGACAAAAGGCATTTCTCCTCATCTCTTTCCTTAAAGAACGTCCTTTAATTCTAAGTATGACCTCTAGTCCTAGACTCTCCCACTAGTGGAAACACATCCACTCTATCTAAGCCTTTCACTATTCTGTACGTTTCAATGAGGTCCCTCCTCATTCTTCTAAACAGTACAGGCCCAGTGCCGTCTAACACTCATCATAGGTTAACCTACTCATTCCTGGGATCATTCTTGCAAACCTCCTCTCCTGAGCATTGGCTGAGTGGCGCCAAACACCAACCTTGCCAACAACAGCAACAAAAAAACAAACTAATCATTAACTTTGGAAAAGGGAAGTGAGGAGATGATGTGACAATTGTCATAGATGAGTTGGCAGTAGAGAGTTGGCAGCATTACATTAGTTAACATCTAGGATTACCTGTTCTGCTCTATCACACAGATAACACAAGGAACCTGCACCACCTCCTCTACTGTCTTCCATGTTTATGGGTGGCACAGTGGTGCAGCAGTAGAGTTTGTAACTCACAGTGCCAAACACCCGGTCTCGACCCAGAACGTCACGCATTCCTTCTCTCCAGAGATGCTGCCTGACCCACTGAGTTACTCCTGCTTTTTGTGTTTATCTTCTGTTTAAACCAGCAGTTCCTTCCCACACATTAAAAACGTAGAGAATCTAGAATGAGGGGCCTCAGAATAAATGTTGACTAGTTACAGCTGAGATTAAGATAATTTTTTTAATGTAAAACCCAGGGGGATTGCAGATGTTTTGTTGAGGTTTACTCTATATTCAAGGCTTGTTTGCCAGGATTTGGGAGCTAAAGGAAATGGATATTGAATGGGAAAGTGGGAGAGGAGTGATCAGCCATGGCCTTGTTGAGTGGCAGATCAGGTTTGAGAAGCCCTTTCCTACTACAGGTACTTCAGATTTTCTTGCATTTACTTCACATTACTCTGTGGGGAGGTGCACAAAGTCAGAGAGTTACCAGTTTTACAGACTTTCTCCCTGACCTCTCATTTCATGCTGACAGAACAGTGCACTCATTTAATCAATTGATTAATTGCTGGAAAAATCTCAATGGACCATTCGAAGTAAATGCCTGCAAGTTACACGCTAAAGAAGCAGAAGTCATGATATCAAAGATTGTGTTTTTAATCAGCTCACTTTGAAACAAATCTTATGGAAGAGATTAGGAACAGAATGTTCTGTTTAACTACTGTGCTTAAGTAGGTCAAGGCAACATACTGTATCCATCACGTCTACTGTGCAAGTTCCATTGACGAGTCGTTCCAAATTTGTTCCAACTTCATAGAATTGAACAAAAATAATTTTCATTTCTATAGAACTAACATGGCAAACCATGATTTAAATGAGGTAAGATAAAATAAACTGCAAACAGACAATAAAAACTGAAAAAGCTGTAAAAACTCAAAATGGTCAGGCAGCCTCTGTGGGAAGAGAAGCAGAGTTAACATTGAAAATCTTTCGACAGAATTGGAAACACTTTATGTTATATTTGATATCGCACTTCATGATAGGTTAAATGACCAAATACTTTGTCAGGGAGGTATCAGCTGCCTCAACAAACCTCAAACAGCAGCAGAGAGAGAATAAACGAGTTAAGAAATGTGTGTACAGTATATTGGTTGACAGGTTTCCCACCTCACACTTTAAGCGTCAAAAGTGTTTAATTGTCATCGGCACCAGAACGAGAACAGTGCAATTCCTACTTGCTTTACAAGCATATAATGCAACAACATAACTAATAAATATACAATAAACATCAATATCATGTATTATCTGTCATACACGGTAACCAGAACATGTTAGTGCAAGTTGAAATTTATGGTGTAACTTGCACAAAGTCAAACTCTCTAATGCTGTCATTAATATGTTTTTTTTAAACATTCTAGATCTGATTTGTTTTGAGTTTCCTGAACTGCTGTAAAGGGATTTGAACTGAAACCCAGGCAGTGATGTATCCTCTGTGCTTCCATTTAGCCTTTGTAGTTTTGCAGGGTTTGTGGACATAAAAACACTAGCTTGGTCTTACAGAGTACAACGTGAAGTCAGTGGAGATTTAAACAAAATGTACAAAATAATTACAATATACATGACCTCAAAGAGATCTGTTGGGCTCTAAGACGTAATATTATTACAATGACATGCTGACTGTTTCAAAGGATGATTCCCAAAGAGCAGGGCCGTTGGCTGAAACATTTTGGCTCTTTAGGAGATCAAACGTTAGCTTATCCTTTTTTCTGACAATTATAAGCTTAAGCTTTATGTAATGTTCTATAAGCTCATAGCGAATGAATGCTGAGATCCATCAATCCTGTAAAGCCCCAGCAAGACACCAAGACAGCCTGTAGCATTCCTGCTCCAGATAGCTACTGCCAGCTCCTGCCAACAATCGCACTGTCAGCAGATTGGAAATCTAAACCCCCCCCACTCTGGAGTTAGTGAACGTGCTGCCGACCAGGAGCTGTGAAGGGTGTTCTGCACTCTGCAGCTGCACAGAGAAAAAGGTGGGAATAAATGCATGGTGGTGCCACTGTGGAGTTGCTGCCTTACAGCGCCAGAGACCCAGGTTCAATCCTGACTATGGGTGCTGTCTGTATGGAGTTTGCATGTCATCCCCGTGACCGCGTGGGTTTTCAGATGCTCTAGTTTCCTCCCACATTCCAAAGACATGCAGGTTTTTAGACTAATTGGCTTCTGTAAAATGTCCCAACTGTGTAGGATAGAGCTAATGTACAGACGATCATTGGTCAGCGTGGACCCAGTAGGCTGAAGGGCTTGTTTCCACGCTGCTCCTTTAAACTAAAATAGAAATTGGAGCTGTAAGAAGTCAATCAATTGACATCAGTCTAGCCGGGACAATGAATGAATGAATAAGTTTATTGACCAAGTATATTCACATACAAGGAATTTGCCTTGGTGCTCCGCCCACAAGTGACAACATGACATACAGTGACAGTTAGGATTGACGCATGCAACATTAAACGTTAATAATTAAACGTGAATTAAATAAAATACCAGAGCAAAAGGAGGCTACAGATTTTTGGTTATTGAGTAGAGCTACTACTCGTGGAAAAAATCTGTTTTTATGTCTGGCTGTGGCAGCTTTGACAGTCTGGAGTCGCCTTCCAGAGGGAAGTGATTGAAAGAGTTTGTGGCCAGGGTGAGAGGGGTCAGAGATGATCTTGCCCGCTCGCTTCCTGGCCCTTGCGGTGTACAGTTCATCAATGGAGGGAATGTTGCAGCCAATAACCTTCTCAGCTGATCGGACGATTCGCTGCAGCCTCCAGGTGTCGTGTTTGGTGGCTGAGCCAAAACAGACTCTACGATGGCCGTATAGAATTGGACCATCATTGCCTGTGGTCGATCGTGGCAAATTGTGGAATGACCAACATTTCCTCACCAAAAGACCACTTTAAGAATTTGTGAAGATATTAGCCCTAGTTTATCAGCTGCTCGTCGAGAGCCTGTTCCCAATTACATTGCGTTCAATGATATTTTCTTGTCACATGTACAATGAAATTATTTTTTGCATACAGTGGAGTAACAACATACGCAAGTCTACAGGGCTCCCCACGGAACCTGTACTGGAGAGTGTTGAGTTTTATTTAGATTATCTGGATAAATTAAAAATTATAAATTATCATTGGGAAACCTACTCATGAAACTCTAGATAGACACTAAATGCTGGAGTAACTCAGCAGGACAAGCAGCATCCTGGAGAGGGAATGGGTGACGTTTCGGGTCGAGACCCTTCTTCAGACAAGAAACGCTACAGAGTTAGGCTGGTGCTGGAACAGCGTTTTAAATGTATTCTTAATTATTTTTAAGTGTTTACAAATTATATAATATTCATGTTCAGTAGTTAAGACACACTTCTGATGGTCTGATGGTGGGCAACTTGGAACACATTTGCAGTCACTGCTGCAGTTATTATGTTAATCATTTTGTTTAAGTATTCACTGAGGAATCTCTGAAGTATTTGTCTACTAACAGCATGAACAGTCACTACTCAGATCTTCATTGTCTAATTAATATGTAGATTTGAATGTGAGTTAAATTTATGTCTATCTTCTTTTCTATATTATATTGCCAGGTAATTCCAAGATCTATATATGTAATAATGTCTTGGGAATGTGTTATCCTGCAGAATAAATCTGTGTACATATTTTAGCATGGAGAGAAAGCTTAAGATAAATAGAGAAGAGAAAATCTTTTCTCCCTAATCTCTTTATTCACATTATTTTTTCTATTAAATCCAGCTCCAAGTTAAAATGCATGATCCTGAATCATTAGTCCATGCAAGGGCTTTGAATTAAACATTTCGAGGGTGTACATATACTGCAGAGACATTGACAAAATAATATCTGCCATGATGCTTATTATGGCTTTAATTTTGGACCAACTGTTTTTTTTATGAGTTAAAGATTTTTTTAATTTTGCCAGTGTTATGAACACATTACGTGGAAAATTACCACAAAATAAAGTTTCCGGGAAAGTATTAGAATGTCATGTCATCCTGAAGATAGGAATAAAACTATTCAACCAATTGGTTATCACTTTGGCTGTGAGGAGTTACAACCCCTTTTAGTTTGGGTCTCTCAAATACAATGATGGACAATTAAACTGTCACTATCTTTTATAATACTGAAAGTCTTTCAGCTGTGCCCTCTTCAAATAGATGGTTTATTGATCTTTTGCTGTAATAGCTGTGGCTTAAATGTCAACCAACATGTTCTGTTGATTTGCACGTCAATACATACACAATGTTTCTCCTGTCTACTCCAGGGATTTTAGAGCAATCGTTGCCCCAGTAGATATTGCGTATGATTGATTTTATTTCCATCTCATTTCAGTTGTCAGTAGCATCAACTAGTTTTCTTTAACATAGTCAAACCAAAATCCCAAGATTCACCATTGAAGAATCATCTCCTTATTGTAAATGGAGATGAGAGGGGGGACCAAGTGGCAAGGGCTAGTCTGAAGAAGGGTCTCGACTTGAAACGTCACCCATACCTTCTCTCCAGAGATGCTGCCTGTCCCGCTGAATTTCTCCAGCACTTTGGCAAGAGCTAGGACAGGTTGGGTTAATATTTCTAAAATGTCCATAACTCAAACCAAACCAATCCAATTATGGAGTTGAAAACCAAACATCCATCAATGATTTAGTTTCAGTTATTGGCATAGCCTGGTCTACTAGTGTTGGTTCAAAGGCCTACAGTTAGGAACACCTCATGATTGAGGATCCTCTTCTTTTCGTGTCCATCTTGTTACAAATGTTGACCTCGCTGTCATCATCCATCCTGAAAAAGACGCAAGATTCCGGCGACAATCAGAGGAAGCCATTGCGTGTCGCAATAGACGATGGTGGAAGCAGAATTAGCTCAGGATACTTCTAGTTTCCTGCCCCGTGACGTGGACACTTCTGCTATGGGGCCATGATTGTGGATGATCAGCCATGATCACATTGAACGGTGGTGCTAGCTCAAAGGGCCAAACGGCCTACTCCTGCACCTATTGTCTATGTATCTATGAAGATAATGACACATCATGTGCTTCTTAATGTCACATGAACTCATTCGGTCTTGCCCTATCAGAGATATACACTTAGTTCTACTCATTCCTCCCCTCACATTCTCCAATAATGAAAACAAACTTGTTATAATCACTTCCCCAATTCAGAGGAAGGATCCCAACATGAAACGTTGCATATCCATGTCCTCCAGAGACGCTACCGCCTCTGTGTTTGTGCATCCTCCCCTTCATCCCCGCTGCCCGTTGAATTTTCTATCCATGAGTTGCGTTTTTGAGTTTCCATTGAGTTTTCTTACCTTACACATCTTAAATATGTAATCCCATTGGCTATTGCAAATCACTTTGTAGCAGAGTCAAGTGTGTGGAAGAATCAAAGCTGAGATGAGATGGATGTGATGATGAAAACAGGGTTACAGGCAAAGAAAATGTAACTGAAGGGATTGCTCTGTTGGGAGCTAAAATAGATCAGATGGGCCAAATGGCCTCTGCTATACCTTTAGCATGGAGATGAAGAATTTCTTTAACAAGAGGACGGTGAATAGGTGGACAGTGAGAAGGCAGGAGAATGCAGTTGAGAGGGAAAGATGAATCAGCCATGATTGAATGACAAGTAGACTTGATGGGCCGAATGGCCTAATTCTGTTCCTTTGTCTGATGGTCAAATGATATCTGCTGAACAAAAATACACTTAAGGTCGTCATTATTAAAATAAAATGGTGATGTTTTGCAGTGCAGTACATTAGTGTCATAGGATTTGATGGCAATGTCTTGGTGATACAGGAATTATCTTTGCAAAGAAATACCTTCACTAACTGTGGCCCTTTAAGGCAAACACTGCTTAGTTCTCAATGCATTGACTTTCCATTGAACTGAGAGCAATGTTTAGAAAAAAGATGAATAATTGATAAACAAAGAGTAGATTGAATATGTTTGTATGTGTCTCTGTAATATTAATAGCTGCACTGGCAATTTATATGCAAATGAAGTTGTTTTATTCCATTTGAAAGTTACAATTTATTTTTGTGACTATTCACGTGGCAGCAAGATTTTCCCAGTATAATCGATAAGCTCAGCAGCTGCTGATGGTGAGAAATATTAAACAGACCAGATTTTCCTACATCTTGCGAGATATAATAGTTTGGAAAGGGACGGCTAATCAAAGAGTCAAACAGAATGAGACACAGGCCCTTTGGCCCATCATGTCTCTGCTGACCAGTGGACACCCATCCACTATCCTCTACAGTCAATTGATTAGATTGTGGAAAATGACCACTTCAATGTAATTTACTTTCCTTTTTCTCCTTATTATTGAAGAGTGAGAATATAAAACTCAGTTTTGAAAGTTTCAACTGTCCTAGAAGTTATAACTTTATGGGGAAAGTTCTGGCTATACACCACCCACTGTGTCATGGGTTTATTTCTATGTGACCTTGTTCTAATATTAATAATACATTAGCCATCTCCCCGACAGGTTGCCTGCACCAACCTCATGGAGTTGGCGGCATTTCCTGGACCGACCCGGCGCTCCAAGCCGCGGGAGTCTGCGGGACTTTAGCATCACGGAGCTTGCGATCCCTTGGCCGGAGATCGAAGCTCTGACCGCCGGGGCTTGTGAACTTTAATATCATGAAGCCCGCGGTCTCTGGCAAGAAGAGGCCGATTAGGTTGCTCCATGCTGCGGAAAGAGTTTCGACTACCCCGACGCGGGAGTTTCGATCACCCCGACGGATACTTCGACTGCCCTGACCGTGGGAGAACAAATTGAATAAATGTAATCAGCCAAATATGTAGCTCTTCATAATCAACCCTCGTCTGTGGGTTGATGTGAAGAGCAAAGCTTTCCTGAAAATGCCTCTAATAACACGTAGTAATGAGAGACAGCTACAATGTCCATTAGTATCAATTATACCTCCAAACAAAAAAGGGAAGGGTTTTTGCTTCAATAGCACTCTGAGACATTTAACTTGACTCCGATCCTTAAAATGTATAGACATGAATCATTAATTGTTTGTGGGTGTAAAGGAAACTATGAAATCCTTCTACTAAAGGTCTGTGTCCAAGACTGTAGCCTCCTCTCCCACCCATTGGTGCTTTGGTTGTAGACGGTATTTCTCCACAGCTACATTGCTGTATCCACAGTGCGTGCCAGGCATATCACAGACCTGTTATTACTGTGCTTACTCCAGGCATTTATCCACTAGACGTTGTTCGAGAGGAGTTGACAAGACTTATCAAGGTTTGTAGAATGATAATAATAATAATAATATGGTGCAGTTTTGCAATCACGCAATTAAGGTCTCAGTAGTTGGAGGGGATTTGATTTCCACAACCTACCTATCCACACACTCTGCTTTGTCTGCTCAGCTTTATTTTGATCGAACATCTGCGCAGGTTAGCATGTATGATTTTAACCAGAAGGACAACAACAGACCACATCTCACTGCAGATTGGTGTCCAGTTTTCTTGCCACAATGCTGCTCCGTCTAAGCAATCAGCCTTCAGCCAACCCTCAGGAAAAATATGAGTAAATGTTCAACTGCTTTGGATCATCGGCAACTAGAATTAGAATTAGAATTAGAATTAGATTCTTTATTTGTCATTCAGACCTTACGGTCTGAACGAAATGTCGTTACTAAAGCTTGATGTTAAATGCCTGCAGGTTCTGTCACCAGGTGCAAAGCTGTTTTATATTTAGTTTCATCAGAAAAGTGTAGTTCTGAATTGCTGCAGGTCTGCCCATTATCAATACTCAGCTATCACAGGGATGTGAGCCAACACTGCCAGACCACTATATTTATTCAAAGGATTTTCTTCAATCGAATATTTTCATGTTTTGTATTCCATTCCCATACAGCACAGAATCTGAACAACTGTGTCTATCTATGCAAGGTCATTCATTGCTTACTTATTTAAAATAGATTGCAAC